>NC_061122.1:155936268-156060155 GCF_002878395.1 Capsicum annuum | reverse complement strand
TGACCTAAAATAAGGATAACGGTTGTTTCATCTGCAAAAATCCTTGTTACTTTTCAAGAAACTATCCTATGATTAATCTAGTACATGTGCCACCAATACTATATTCTCATGAATTTCAGGAACGATGCCTTCAGGCATTTTGATTGAATCCAACCAGCTCTTGAAAGTTTCATGCTAAAGTTTAAGCCATAATAGTTTTTAGTTTGACACTTCAGACATTCCTACAATACAATGGTATTCATGTTACAATATTTTGTAGGAATCACAGACCACAACTTCCAAGCTCAGTTAGAAATTTTGCTCTATTGGAAATCTCTCATCTCAATACTCTCCTTGAAAGATAAATAATATAACATGTAATGCTTTATCTTCCAGCAAAATAGATGCATTCTAAAAGAGGTATGGTCAAAGAAATGGGAAAAATAGAACTACACCGATGATCATCCCCACTGGGATAAAGTGTGACAAGTAATGAAAGATTATAAACCACCATATCAAATCACAAGATATGTAGTCACCAATACCATCAAAAGAAAACGACTAAAAGTTACCCCTAGGAATGCAAAGTTTTATCCAACATGAAGATTTACTTCACTAGATTGCTGAAAAGAAGCTTTGTAGACCTAGGATGCTCTAAGAGGACACATGGTGCCAATAGATAAATGGAAGAAGGATACATGAGATCATTGTGGACACCATCTAAGCTGCCTAAAAAGTTTTCATGACCTTATGTATGAGTCATGATGGCACCTACTCTGTCTAGCCAGTAGGTAAGCCAAGCCATAATCTGAAGTTAAACACAATGGGTTAACTTGGTGGAAAATTCCCAACATGGGACATAATCAACAACACTACTTATAAAAAAGCATAGTATTTGAATAAATAAATATAATCAACATGGATTCCATCCGAAGACCTGGTAAAGCCAGTACAAGAGCATCTAGTAATAAAAACACAACCTAAGTATCTAGAATAGTCAATAATATCTATCTCAAAACAGCAGAATGAACTTAGAAAGATATAAGAAAATAGGTGACTCCAACTCCAAGAGATCACTCTATCTCTAAATATCAACATAATATGAACGTCAATTAATGAAGGAAGATACTACTCGGATCTATACCAAAAAGGTATAGAAGTTTAATATGAGTACCAAAACCATAGGTACTATATAGGCATCATCGGCCGACTAAGATAAATCATGTTATAAGAATGATAAAGTGCGAGATAACATAATTAAGTCAAGGTATAGACAAAATTGAAGTAACTCCAATATCGTTGCATATAAATAAGTAAATAAACTAGAATAATAGAATAACATAACACAAAACATCAACATAAGCAATCATAACTAAAAAATTTACTTACATACGCTAATTAGTGTGGAAAAGTAAATAACCCACTGTAAGCCTTCATAATCCTTGAAGGTACAAACAAGATAGAATAACCCACCACCATCATTTGTCAACTCTCATAATCCAATTGGAATTCATCCAAGCCATGTCACACTATAACCATCGATTGTCCATATTTATAATTTTTCAATTAGTCAACACTTATCAGCTATCCATCGTGTAACACTAATTCTAACGTATAAATAAATTATTCTTTATCAACTAAACATCACTTATTAACAAATCTTCATATAGCAGTTAATCATCACTTATCAACTAATCATTATATATCAACTAATTAACATTTATCAACTAGCCAATATTTATCAACTAGATAATATTTATCAATTAATCATAATAACATTGGAATTTATTCATCTCATATTATATTATAACTATTTACTCATTTTCAACTTAGCTAGATTATCAATGTCACACCCCAATGTCATCATATCATAATAAGTATATCATCATAGTATAATACATATAGCAGGACTCGAACCGGAATGGATATTCAACAATTTCCTCATAATATCATAATCATCTTTTGGTATTTCCAGGAATGTATATATCATCATAATTATCCTCCAGCCTTGTTGGGCATATATATCATCATAATCATTCTTGGCTTTGTCAGGCATATAACATCATAATTATCCTTCGACCTTGTTGGGCACATGTATAATTAATATGATCATCAATATGGCCAATATCATAATCAATAAAGTACTTAATAACATAACCATAAACATAATATATTAACATAATCAATAATCATAATCAAAATCCTAAGTGATAGCATAAGCAATAGCATGATTTTCAATAAAGTAAATAAGGACAATCTTTGGCATAATCAACAGCATAATCGCTAATATTATCAATAAGCATGCTATTTAGCATAGTCCATAACGTATTTGACAATATAGTTATTTAACATGACCTATAACATAATCATTATGTACCTTAAAGCATAGGCAATATCTTATCAATAGCCTAATTAATGGCTTATCATTATCATAATAGATAGCTTATTATTAGCTTGGTCAATATCTAATCCATGGTATAATCTATAGTTTATTGATAGCATAATCAATGTCTTAATCACCAATGTACTCAATAAGCACGACCTCTAACATGAATAAATGCTTAAATGCTAATTTATCTATAAGAATGATCACTAGAATAGTTATTAGCTCATTCATTGGCTCAATCAATAGCATAATCTATGGCTTAGCCAGTATGATAATTAGGGGCTTATTCAATAGTATATTCAGTATCCTAAAATAATAGCCAAATCAATATCATATTCAATAGATCCTCATAAACTTAACAATAATTTATTTATAATATAATCATTAAGTGTTACTTCTAACGTCATTCATTATAACTAACAACTACCAAGGCGTCTAACTGTCACCAAAATGATCATCTTTTTAGGTGCACATAAGCATATCAAAGGGTATTTAATAACTATCACAGGTCTTGGCCTAAGGTGGGTCGAAAAGCCTACTTCTAAATCCTCAAAATCATTTATCGACCAATATCTACCCGGACTAGGCTAAGGTATCTAAATCCAATAGTAGATGTTGAATAAGCCACAACTAGCCCTAGGATAACAATTTCTCCTAATATAGAGCAACTAAGTCAATTTTATCTTAGGTAAGGCAACTTGGGTAAGTTTCATCCTAAACTCAAGTAACCAAGGAGATCTCCTCATTAAATAGAGTAACTAAGGTATTTCCACCCTACCAAGATCCTACAATATTAATATCAAATAAGATAAGAATAACTAGGATAATTATGCCCAAAATGGTATCCAAAATAGCCTAAGTGATCCAACTAACCCCAAGTATTTCAATTTATCATGACAATGCCTAAAACTGTAACACCCCAGATTTTGGTCCTAGAAAAAAATCCCTGAGCTTTGAGCTCACTGGCCAACCTACGACTCACTATACGAGTCGTAAGGTCTCTATACGGTTCTTAAGGACCCCAATTGTACCAGAATACTCTGCTATCCTGAAGTTTCTATTATAACTATGACTAGGGGTCATGAGTCATAAAGACTCTATACAAGTCGTATAGTCCCAAATCCTAACCTGACTAATAAAGTTTCCTTAAGTTGTTTCTTTGATCGCGACTAGACTCAACTAGTCGTAATGACTCTATACAAGTCGTAAGGTAAAAATTATAGGGTGACCAGTGAGTACCTAAAATATTCTATCTTGATTACGACTAGGACCCCAGGAGTTGTAGGGTCACATGACGAGTGTACAGTGACCCTTATTCACTGGCGATAATTTTTTATATTTTAATAAAAGGCACTTAGGACATTTCCCTCTTTACAAACTTAAGACCCACGACCATAAATCACCTTTGAAGCATTATTTTTAACACTTATTAATCATAAACACTCTCTTAAATTCTCTTAAATCCCTAAGGCAAAAACAAGCTAGGGTTTCAAAAAATTAGAATCTAGAGCTTTCAAGGGTTGATTTCCCTTTATAAATCTTGATATTGCAAGCATGTTACTCTCTTCCAAGTATTATTTTGTTAAATCATATTATTTTAAATGCCAGTCATACAGTTTTGATATTGATTTGGGAACATAGGTTGAGGGTTTTGAATAGTTGTTTTCTTAAATAATGCTTCCAGGGTTTATTTGTAACTTTTCATGCTTTATTGATGGTTTTGAACTTATGGGGTGCATGGGAATGGTGAATAAACTAGGGGGTTGTAAATATCCCTAATTTTGTGTGTTTTGACTATTGAATTGGTAATAACCTCAACCTAATCTTGTGAAATTGCTGTTGAACACAAAACTATGCACATTGAACTATTTTTAAACTATTGTATGGAATAAGAGGCCTATTGAAACATAAATGGGTTTAATTTTCAATTGACTGAATGGGTTTGAGTCCCAATTAAAAAAATGGGTTTGAGTTATAATTGACTAAAAGGGTTTGAACCCAATTAACTAAATGGGTTTGAGTCCCAATTGATTAAATATTTTGAAGACCTAGTTGTTGATGGGTTAGAGTCCTATTTGGCTAAATGGGTTAGAGTCCTATTGGTTGTTGGGTTAGAGTTCTAAATGGCAAATAGGTTGGAGTCCCATAGGCTAAGGGTTAGAGTCCTCATTGGCTAAGTGGTTTAGTTTGGAAAAATGATAAGCTTGCAAGCATAAGGGTATGATGATACCTATGGTATACCTAAATAAATAACTTCTTTCTTAATAAAAGAGAATATATGCAAATAATTTTAATTTGTCTTAAAGAGGATTTTGTAGCGAAGCCACGAAGGTAGAGGTCCTGAAGGACTAATACTGGAAATTGTGTTTGCCGACATGGGGGTCTAAATGGATGGGTGTTTATGTCACCCTTGATATAATATATGCTCAGGTGGTTTGAGTCCCTCATAGTGCATATATATATATAATTATTCTCTAGTTCGTGCGGCTACATGGACTGGGGCCTTTTCAGCAGAGGGAGCTGAACCCATATAGCTCGTGGGTGCCTTTTTATGATGGTTAAACTACACAATCTAGGCAAATATTTTAAATTACATTCTAAGCCTTATTCCCTACCTGATATGACATGTATATGTATATATATATATATGTGTACATGAACATGTCCATTGGTTTTGAATGATTTTGAACTATCAATCCTGGCATTATTTAATCCCTTACCTAAGTTACTTGCTAGCGCTCTGTAATGCCCCGCAAAATCCTCTTCCAGTCTTAGCCTTAAAGCATATTTTGGTAAAGCAAAAATCTGAGTCAAAATGTTTTAGAAATATACTCCCAAGTATGAAATACTTTGAATCGTGTGGGAATGAATTTGAGCATGAATTGAGATCATAGAGGTCCCCTAACTCATGGACGAGTTGAAAGCTTTCCTATCATTCAAGTTTTAGTGACCGCCAAAATTTGGGTCAACTTCAATAAACCATAACTCCTTGTATATATTGAATTGTAGGACCTACTATATATCAAATAAAATCTCTTTGAATTATCTTTCCAACGATACCAATTTCATCAAAAACTAATATCGGAGCAAAGCGTTATGCTCATTTTACTCCAGCATGTCTGGTCGGGATACTGGTGACAACAATTGTGACAAGCCATCACGCCCGTGACGTCCTATCACCAAATGTCATCAGCCCTGGGCAGAAAATCAAGAATTCTACCCCTTTTTGTGACGAAAATTCATGACAGCCTATCACGGGCCTGACGGCTTGTCATGGATATCGTCAAGAATATTTTTCCAATAATTTTAGAACGTTTTGCAAGGGTATTTTGGTCATTTTCCACCTTTTGAAAGCCTCTATAAATATGGAAAACCTCATCCAAAACCCTAATTTCCTTCATTTTCTCTTTTAATTCTCTAAAGAGAGAATATCTAGGGTTTCAATTCAAGAACCCTAAACTTCCAAAAATCATTCATAAATCTTCACGATTTCTTCAAGAATCAAGTTCCTCATAGTGTGGGCTTCGAGAATTATTTATTACAAGTGTGGATATAGTCTCAAGCATTCGAATTCATCCAATTTCAAAGATTAAGGTATGTAGATGTTGATTCTTGGGTCCCTTTTATCCATGAAGCTCAAGAACCCTTTTTAAAACTAAAATATTTTTATTTTTATGAGTTATTAATGATTTGTATGAGTTTAAATTGATGTTTAATGTATTGTTGAGTTTTGATTTATGTTTTCCTATAAAATTTATGAGCTTTGACCCTAGTATGTGGAATTCATGTGATGTTTGTGATAGACCTTCTTGAAGTTGCTTTCTATGTGATGTGTTCATGACTTTTGGGTGTAGAAATAGTTGAATAATTGAAGCATGTCCCCCATAGGTTTGATAAAGAGAGTAGGTGAAGCATAAGGGCCATTATAGTATGTTGAATAGGAAACCCCAAATTGTGAGTTAGTTTGTGCTTGATGTTTTGATAAAATGCCCAAGTGAATGAATTATTCCATGGTAGTAGGAAATTCCCAAATAAGTGTAAACTCATGCATGTCTAGTGTTTTGTTGAAGGACCTTAGTGAACAGGTGGAGAGGTGATAGCAGTAATTTCCCCAATTATGTGCTCCTGATATATGCTAAGTTTTTAATACATGCCAAATGGTTAACAAGTAGGTTATGACATGATAGTATGAAGTTTCCCCAAGCTATGTTATATCCAAACACATGTCAAGATTGGTATAGGTATGAAATAGCTGAGGTAAAACTTTATTGAATGGAGTATGATTTAGTAGCATATTTCCCCTATGTTATTATATGATTATGATTCTGAGATGCCTAAAGTGACCCCTCGGCAACTGTGAAAATGCTTTAATGATTATGAGATGCTTTGATGATTGTGATGATTTATGAATGATTATGATGATATATGAAGGAATGTGATAATGAATGAATAATTATGCTTTACTTTTATGTCATCGAGTCCTGGGGGTATTTATACCCGACAATAAAGTTATTGTCTAGAGCCCGTGTCAATTTCTTGATAATTCCAGTCGAGCCATGATTCTCAAAACTCAGTGAATTATTGAACTCTGTATCCTCAGACAACTGCAGAACTTAAGAAAGCTCAATAATCTCAGTTATCTCTATAATCTCTGAATCGCTAGTAATCTAGCCTCAGCCCTGTAATCAGCTCAGATCTAATAGTATTCCAGTGATTTAATTCTAATCTCAGAAGCAATTCGAGTAATCTATTCAAGCTCTGTATCATCAGTCAGATACCATGATTCGATATCTTTTTTGTCAGATATGAAACTAAGTAATCTCAGCGTAACTCAGTCAGATCTTTTGAGAAATATGATTTGTATCAGATTCAGCTTTGTCTAGTATTGTCTAAGAATCAACCCAGAGTTTTTTAGTTGGAAGTAGGATTCAGCATCGAGCGAACACAAGGATGGGAACTCACCTAGTAGAGGGTGTGATTCTTAGAAGCAATCCTTGTATTCCAGAACTGTGTAGACAGCAAAGGAAAAGAAGTCACCCGTTAAGCAAGCTTGATGTCCTGTTAAGGGTAACCGCCAGAGAGCCGGACCTTAGAGAAAAGATAATGTCTTTACCCATGGCACGGTATTGGAACCCTCCCAATTGGGGGTAGAGGTTAGACCCTACCTGTGGTAGGTTGGGGCATGTCAGTTAGATGACCACTTCCCATAATTTCAGTTTCAAATTCAATCTCAGTTTCAGAATCAATCTTAAAAAATTAGGACTATGTGGTAAGTCATTTATCTTAGAGAGGAAATCAGATAGTTCTATTAATTTATGGACCATCCCGTCAGACAGGCTTGGTCTTATATACAGTTATTTGATATCATATTCAGAAATACGCCACCAGACAGGCTTGATTACAGTATCAGATTTCTATTGAATATTCTTATCGTCAGATTCAGATATAATCATATTTCTTATCATTGATAAAGCTTCCAAAGTAATCTGTTAGAAAAGTTGATCTTAGAATCAGACCATGTTGAGTATTCTTATGATCTATTCATGTTATCAGATTCGGACATGATCATACTTCTTATCATAGAGAATCGCTCCAGAATAATCTATTAAAAAAGTTGATCTCTAATTTTGTCAATTGAAAATAGTAAGCTCAGAGTTCATTCCTTGATGTAAGTACATCCAGATCCTCAGTTATCAGTATCAGATGAGTCAGTAATTTCGTATCTCAGTTTTAGTAGTACGTTCAGTCTGCAATAAAGTGGTATCCGAGTTTCGGTATCTAGAGTTGCGATGATTGTATTCATGTTCTGTGCATTCATATATATGGTCTCATGTTGGATCTTTATGATTATTCAGTTTAGATATTGTGTATTCAAGAGCCCTTGCATTAGCCTACCTCATCTATATACTCGGTACATTCCTGTACTGATGCATTTTTGCTATGGTGTTTTATTTGACACCATAGGTTCAGAGGCACAGGATCCAGAGTATCCTCAGCAGTTCAATCCTAGTCAGCATCAGTAGCAGTGAGTCTTCTTCTTTCGAGGATAAATTTCAGTTTACTATTATTGCTTCAGTCTTTGTTTATTTTCAGTTGATGGAGTTAGTTAGGGACCTATCCCATCAACTCCGCAGTTCAAGTAGTTTAGAGGATTTTTAGATGGATGTATTAGTATTTAGTTTTCTGTATTATGAGTATTCATAGATGTGTTGAACCTTATGGCTAGTTTTTGCATTTATTTCAGATATTATGCAGTGTACGGGTACAGATATCAATAAAGGGTTAGCTTGTGGTCGTTCAGGGTCATAAGCACTATGTGACATCTTAGGATGGAATATTGAGGCAGTACAAACTTGGTATCAGAGCCTAAGGTTCAAGAGTATCCTAGGGAGTCTTAAAAGCCACATCTAGTAGAGTCTTGTGCATGGGTGTATAGCGCACCGCATTTATGTACAAGAGGCTATAGGATGTTTTTAGGAGCAGTTCCCTTCTTTCAATGATCATTTTATGCGAGTGAGCATGAGCTCAAGTTGGTTCTCAGTCTAATCCACTTGTTTCTTCTAATTATAGAGTAACCCTCCTCGCAGAGACTTTGTCTGGGGGGTTGATGATCAGCCGTCACAGCCAGTAGATCCTGAGATGAGAGTGTGTCACATACAAAGTTTTGGGTAGCTTTTTAGGTTCTAGCCCAAGCTGTGACTAGTGTTCAGGGCAACCATCAAACTGCAGCCCCACCTTAGCAAGATGGGGACTCAGCCACAGTTAGAATCAGAAGTTTCATGAAAATAAACCCACCAAAATTCTTTGGGTCAATAGTAGGTGAGGACCCGTAGCTTTATCTAGAGGAGGTGAAGAAGATCACCCAGATTATGCATGTTTCTAATAAGGAGAGTGTTGAGTTAGCATCTTATTGGCTGAAGAATATTGCTCATGATTGGGTAGTGATATGAGAGAAGAGTATAGGGGAGAATGCAGCTCCTGTGACATGGCTAGAGTTTTAGAATGCCTTTCTAGATAGGTTTTTCCCGTTATAGATGAGAGAGGCTAAGGTAGAAGATTTCATGAACCTAAGGTAAGGTTCCATGACCGTGAAAATGTATTGTCTTAAGTTTAACCAATTTTCTAAGCATGCTCTTGACTTGATAGCTAACCCTAGAGTGATTATGAGTAAGTTTGTGACTAGTGTATCCAGGTTAGTATTGAAAGAGTGTAGAGCTACTATGCTCAATAGAGATATGGATCTTTTTAGGCTAATAATTCATGTATAACAGATTGAGGCGGATAAGATGAAGGAGAGAGAGTGTGTGAGTAAGAAAGACAAGACAGGTAGTCGTGGTTTCTCGCAGTTAGGGTCTCAAGGTGGCAGTAGTTCTTAGTATGGTCAGAGAATTTTTAGTCCCAGCTCCTTCTTCAGCTAGTGTACCCACATCTGTGCTTGGAGGTATCAAATCTAAGGGAGTGCCAAGCTCCAAAGCCCAGAGTAGTACTAGTCGTGTTCGTACCCATCCACGTTGTGGAAAATGTGGCAGGCACCACCAAGGTGTGTGTAGAGAGTGATCCAGGCTATAGAATGTGAAAATGTAGAGTGTTGATGCAAAGGGGTAGACTTCATGCGTTGCAGGTTCACCTTGATTGGGAAGGATTCCCTAAAATAGACCCGGGTATGTTATGAGCCCTTCATCTTTGTGATATGCATTGTTAGATCCTTTTCTCATATTTTGAGATTATATGTTAGCATTAGTCATGCATGAGTTTCAGAATCTTGATCGGTCAATTATGACCCAGTCTGTAGGTGCCCCGTGCACCGCTCCAGTATTTCAGCAAAGTGTGTTTAAAGGGACATAGAGTCCCAAGGGGGAGATACCCCATAGTATTATAATGTTGCATGCCACTAGATTCATCCCTATGCATGTTTATATTTTCTTTATGGAGTTAGCATCAGTTTTCATTGCATTGTTAAGTTGTGCTTTCAAAAGTAAGCTTAGTCGGACATTCATGCATTAGATATGCACATTCAGTAGAAAGAGTTCATCTTGTCAGCGTCTGTTCAGTCGTGTATTCATGAGATCATCCTAGTTATGAGTCCATGCATCAGATATGCATGCCCAGTGTGAGAACTCTATATATCAGTCATTCCAGTTGCGTAGTGTTGATCAGAGATATTTTTATTTCTTGAGTAAGTTCTTTTGATTCGTATTCTCAGTCTATCAAGCGACATTCGAGGATGAATGTTCTCAAGGGGGAGATAATGTAATGCCCTACAAAATCCTCTTCCAGTTCGTGCCTTAGAGCGTATTTTGGTAAAGCAAAAATCTGAGTCAAAATGTTTCAAAAATATCCTCCTAAGTATGAAATACTATGAATCGTGTGAGAATCTATTTGAGCATGAATTGAGATCATACAGGTCCCCTAACTCATGGAAGAGTTGAAAGTTTTCCTATCGTTCAAGTTTTAGTAATTGTCAAAATTTGGGTCAACTTTAATCGACCATAACTCCTTGTATATATCAAATTATAGGACCTGCTATATATTAAATGAAATTTTGAATTATCTTTCCAGTGATACCAATTTCATCAAAAAATGATATCGGAGCAAAGAGTTATGTCTATTTTACTCCAGCATGTCTGGCCGGGAAACTGGTGATGACAATTGTGACAAGCCGTCATATTTGTGATGGCCTATCACCAAATGTCGTCATCCCTGTGCAAAAAATTAATAATTCAATCTCTTTTAGTGATGACAATTTATGACGGCATATCACGGGCCTTACGGCTCATCACGGATGTCGTCAAGAATATTTTTCCAGCAATTTGAGAACATTTTTGTAAGGGTATTTTGGTTATTTCCCACCTTTTGGAAGCCTCTATAAATATGGAAAACCTCATCCAAAATCCTAATTTCCTTTATTTTCTCTTCCAATTCTCTAAAGAGAGAATATCTAGGGTTTCAATTCAAGAACCCTAAACTTCCAAAAATCATCCATAAATCATCAAGATTTCTTCAAGAATCAAGTTCCTCATAGTGTGGGCTTCGAGAATTATTTATTACAAGTGTGGATAAATTCTCAAGCATTAGAATTCATCCAATTTCAAAGATTAAGGTATGTAGATGTTGATTCATGGGTCCTTTCATCCAAGAAGCTCAAGAACCCTTTTTAAAACTAAAAGATTTTTATATTTATGAGTTGTTAATGATTTGTATAAGTTTAAATTGATGTTTGATGTGTTGTTGAGTTTTGATTTATGTTTTCCTACAAAATTTATGAGCTTTGACCCTAGTATGTGGAATTCATGTGATGTTTGTGATAGACCTTCTTGAAGTTGTTTTCTATGTGATGTGTTCATGACTTTTGGGTGTACAAATGGTTGAATAATTGAAGCATGTCCCCCATAGGTTTGATAAAGAGCATAGGTGAAGCATAAGGGTCATTATAGTATATTGAATAGGAAACCCCAAATTGTGAGTTAGTTTGTGCTTAGTGTTTTGATAAAATGCCCAAGTGAATGAATTATTCCATAGTAGTAGGAAATGCCCAGATAAGTGTGAGCCCTTGCATGTCTAGTGTTTTGTTAAATGACCTTAGTGAACAAGTGGAGAGGTGATAATAGTAATTTCCCTAATTATGTGCTCCTGATATATGTTAAGTTTTTAATACATGCCAAGTGGTTAGCAAGTAGGTTATGACATGATAGTATGAAGTTTTCCCAAGCTACGTCATATCCAAACACGTGTCAAGATTGATATAGGTATAAATAGCTGAGGTAAAACCTTGTTGAATGGAGTACAATTTAGTAGCATGTTTCCCCTACGTTATTATATGATTATGATTCCGAGATGCCTAAAGTGACCCCTCGGCAATTGTGAAAATGCTTTAATGATTATGAGATGCTTTGATGATTGTGATGATTTATGAATGATTGTGATGATTTATGAATGAACGTGATGATGAATGAATAATTATGCTTTACTTTTGTGTCATCGAGTCCTTGGGGTATTTATACTCGATAATAGAGCTATTGTCTAGAGTCTATGTCAATTTCTAGATAATTCCAGTTGAGCCATGATTCTAAGAACTCGGTGAATTATAGAACTCTGTATCCTCAGACAAGTGCAAAACTTAAGAAAGTTCAATAATCTCAGTTATCTCTATAATCTTTGTATTGCTAGTAATCTAGCCTCAACCCTGTAATCATCTCAGATCTTATAGTATTCAAGTGATTCAATTCTAATCTCAAAAGCGATTCTAGTAATCTATTCAAGCTCTATATCGTCAGTCAGATACCATGATTCGACATCTTTTCCGTCAGATACAAAACTAAGTAATCTTAGCGTAACTCAGTTAGATCTTTTGATAAACATAATCAGTATCAGATTCATCTTTGTCTAGTACAGTCTAAAAATCAACCCAGAGTCTTTCAGTTGGGAGTAGGATTCAGCATCGAGCGAACCCAAGGATGGGAACTCATCAGATAGTAGAGGGTGTAATTCTTAGAAGAAATCCTTGCATTCTAAAATTATGTAGCCAGCACAAGAAAAGGAGTCACCCATCAAGCAAGCTTGACGTCCTGTTGACGATCACAACTAGAGAGCCTGACCTTAGAGAAAAGATAATGTCTTACCCGTGGCACGATATTGGCACCCTTCCAACCGAGGGTAGAGGTTGGACCCCACCTGTGGTAGGTTGGGGCATATCGGTTAGATGACTACTTTCCACAGTTTTAGTTTCAGATTCAGTCTCAGTTTCAGAATCAATCTTCAGAAATTAGGACTGTATGGTATAGTCATTTATCTTAGAGAAGAACTTAGATAGTTCCATTGATTTATGAACTATCCCATCAGATAGTCTTAGTCTTATATACAGTTGTTTGATATCATATTCAGAGAAATGCCGCCAGACAGGCTTGATCATAATATCAAATTTCTATTGAATATTTTTATCGTTAGATTCAGATATAATCATATTTCTTATCATTGATAAAGCTTCGAAAGTAATTTGTTAGAAAAGTTGATCTCAGTCTCAGACCATGTTGAGTATTCTTATTATTATATCTAGATATCTCCCATTAGATAGGCTTGATCTCCATCTAAGATTCTATGAAGTATTCATGTTGTGTGATTCGAACATGATCATACTTCTTATCATTGAGAATCACTCCAAAATAATCTATTAGAAAAGTTGATCTCTAATTTTGTCAATAAAAAATAGTAAACTCAGAGTTCAGTCCTTGATGTAAGTACATCCAGATCCTCAGTTATCAGTATCAGATGAGTCAGTGATTTCGTATCTCAGTTTTAGTAGTGAGTTCAGTCTATAGTAAGGTGGCATTCGAGTTTTAGTATCTAGAGTTACAATGATTGTGTTCATGTTTTGTGCATTCATATATGTGTTCTCATGTGGAATCTTCATGATTATTCAGTTTAGATATTGTCCATGCATGCGACCTTGCATTAGCCTACCTAGTTTACATACTCAGTACATTCCTGTACTGATCTATTTATGCTATGGTATTTTATTTGACACCATATGTTCAGAGGAACAGGATCCAGAGTATCCTTAGCAGTTCAGTCCTAGTGAGCAACAGTAGCAGTGAGTCCTCTTCTTTTGAGGATGAATTGTTGTTTACTATTATTGCTTCAGTCTTTGTTTATTTTCAATTGATAGAGTTAGTTGGGGACTTGTCCCATCAAATCTGCAGTTCAGGTAGTTTAGAGGCTTTTTAGATGGATGTATTAGTATTCAGTTTTCTGTATTATGAGTATTCATAGATGTGTTGAACCTTATGGCTAGTTTCTGTATTTATTCCAGATATTATGCAGTATACAAGTACAGATATCAGTAAAGGGTTAGCTTGTGGTCCTTTGGGGTCATAGCACCATGTGACATCTTGGGATGGAATCTCAGGGCGTTACATGTTCAACCCGCTAACCATCTCCAGACATTGTATCCTCATGTGATGCAGCAATCGAAAATACTTTTAGTTTTGCTGTGTAGTGACTAGGTGACTATGGGGTAGCTCATGAGTCAGATTGAAGTAGTGAGCTTCTATACTTTAGAAAACTTTATTTCATATTTTAGTTTCCCTATGTCATTGACTATTATATTGGTTTTTTGGCTATTGTCGGGAGTGTGTCCCGACCTAGGATGTCTATTAGTTTTGCCTAGAGGCTTTATGGATTACTATGGACTGGATATTAGTTGTAGGTGCACCTTAGATTTCTTAAGCTTATCTTTATCTATCTTGTTATATATTCAGAATTCAGCCACTGTTAGTGTATTTTATGTTGTGTGACTAGGTAAAGGGGTGGTCTTCAATCCACGGTGAACTTGAGATACCCGTCATGGCCAGGTCCTAGTTTGGATTGTGAAAAAGTTATTATTAGAGACTAGGTTCATGGTCAATTGGGTGTCCACAAAGCCGTGTCAAGAAGAGTCTTATTTATAGGTATGTAGCACCCCACACTTATAAGAGAGAGACTGTGAGATATTTAGGAATGTTTTATTTTCTTGTTATTCTATTTTGGGCTATAAAGTGTAAGGTTTCAAACTTCTCTAATTCCTATTTGTTCGCATTTCAAATCATGTCTCCCAAAAGATTTAATCCTCATGCAAACTCCTCTATCACACTTAAGGACAATGTTGATAAAACCTATCCTACTTATGGTGTACAGACTCGGTCTAGGGGTCCAGCTCCTGATGGCCCTTGTGGAGTTCCACTGGTTACCTCTAGCCCTCCTCGGACACCCTAGAATTATGTCTCCAATGCTGATTTTTACCATTTAACCATTTGCTTGCCTAGTTGGTGTCCTCTAAGAATGACTATATTTGCTATATTGCTCTATCTTTTGAGGTCACTAGGGGTGGCCAATTTTTGTGGTTGAGTCCTCTGACTTTTTCCAATTCGAAGGTTGAGGAGGATCCTAAATATTTCATTGATAAGATGGAGAAGATTTTTCGTGTGATGCATTATACTGACTTTGAGGGTGTAGAGTTTGATTTATACCAATTGAACGATATGACATATCAGTGGTATGAGGAGTGGGAATAGATTAGGGGAGATAATGTTGAGCCAGCTATGTGGGATGACTTTTCCACATCATTTTTTTAGGAGTTGAGGGAGGCAAAGGCCGTGAAGTTTGTGAATTTGAAATAAGGTAGAATGACTGTGAAGGAATATGCCTTGAAGTTTCATCAGTTTTCTCATTAAGCTACGGATTTGGTGTCATTTATGAGGGCGAGGATGAGAAAGTTTTCTTTGGGCTTGTCTCAAGACTTGGTGTTGGAGTGCAAGGATGCCTCATTGAACAAGGATATAGATATCTCTAGTATGATTTTGTACATGCAGCAGGTTGAAGAGTAGAAGAAGAAACAGTCTGAAACGGGAGAAAGGCAAAGTAATAAATTCAGGTATTCTGAGCAGAGAGGAGGCCATCAGAATTATGGTAAGAATGGGACGTAGTAGTTTAAGAAAAAGTGGGGAAATTTATGTTCCTACTCTATGGTTAGTGCTCCTTATCCAAATTCATATGGTGACCAATGCTTCCAGAATGATAGTGGATTTAGTGAACCAGATGCCCAGTCTCAGGCCAATAAGGCCCAATCATCTCCATCCTATCCCTCTTGTCATTTCTGTGGGTAAGTGCATCTTGTAGTTTGTGATAAGAGAAGGAATCCAAGTTTTAGGTGTGGTGATCTTCATCATATACAGCGGGATTTTCATTTAGATAAGGTTGCTACTAGGACTATAAGGTTTTTGTTTCTACTTTTTTGGCCTCGACACCAAAGGGTTCTACTTCTAGCGCCAGCACTAGACAGAATCGTTATATGTATTTCACTAGTATAATACAACTCTTTTCTTGTGATATGTATTTCTTGCCTAATACAATGTCTACTCTTTCTTATGTGACCCCATATGTCGTTATTCATTTGTTTAAGTCTTGACTGTATTTCAGTCCCCTTTTTTGTGTCTACCCCTGTGGGTGACTCCATTGTGGCTAGAAGAGTCTATAGGGGTTGTGTGTTGTCTATCTGTGGTAGGTAAATATTCGTGGATCTGAAAAAGTTAGATATGTTTGACTTTGATGTTATTTTAGGGATGGATTTTCTCTATTTGTGCTATGCATATCTTGATTGTAGAACCCGAAAGGCCAGTTTCTAGTTCCCAAATGAACCAATGATTGAGTGAGAAAGTAGTTATTTAGCACCTAAGAGAAGGTTCATTTCTTATCTTAGAGCCTAGAAATTTTGTTTCCAAGGGGTACCTATATCTTCTAGTTTGGGTTAAAGATCCTTGTTCTAAGGTTCCCTCTTTGTGATCGATTCCTGTAGTCAATGAGTTTCTTCAAGTGTTTCCTGATGATCTGCCCGATATTCTTCCCAATAAGGAAATAGACTTTGGGATTGACCTTTTTCTGGATACCCATCCTATCTTTATCCCTTCTTATAGAATGGCTTTGGCTGAGATGAAAGAACTTAAGAAGTAGTTAAAATATCTTCTTGATAAGGGTTTTATTCACCCTAGTGTCTCTCTTTGGGGTGATCCTATACTATTCATGCGTAAGGATGGTTCCTTTTGAATATGTATAGACTATCGGTAGTTAAATAAAGTGAAGGTGAAGAAGAAGTATCCTCTTCCTAGGATTGATGACCTATTTGACCAGCTTCACAATTCTAAGTACTTTTCTAAGATTTATCTTCGATCGGGGTATCATCAGTTGAAGATTAGGGAGGTGGATGTCCCTAAGGCTGTTTTTCGTACCCGATGTGGCCACTGTGAGTTATTGGCCATGTCTTTTGGATTGACTCATGCCCCAATTGCATTTATAGTTTTTGTTCTTATGAACTGGGTATTCCGTCAGTTTCTGGACTTATTCATCATTGTATTTATTGATGATATTTTGGTATACTCCAAGATTAAGGAGGATCATGCCAATCATCTCCATAAAGTGTTGCAAACTCTTAAGGATTAACATTTGTATGCTAAGTTCTTGAAGAGTGAGTTTTGGTTGAATTTTATTACTTTTTTGGGTCATGCTGTTTCTAGTGAGGGGATAATAGTGGATCCAAAGAAAGTTGAGATGGTTAAGAAATGGCCTATACCCACGACTCCAACCTATATTCAAAGCTTCTTAGATTTAGCTGGGTATTATAGGAGTTTTCTAGAGAGTTTCTCATTGATTACTACCCCATTAAATACGTTGACCCCATTACGACCCAGTGTTAAGGCTTAAGAACAATCATACTACGTCATTGAACTTCATTAGTTAGAATACTTATCAGGGTTGTTGATTTGTAGGGTTTATCTCATGATCATGGTCTTCGTACCTCTAGTCGTCTACCTAACTTGGACATTACAACTACATCATTGACTGGGGATGTAATAATCCAATTATATGAAAAAATCTATCATCTTACATATGAACCAAGCAATGATTCTAGGTATATCCCTATCCTAGATGCGAATTCAAATTCCTTATTTTATGAAACAATAAGAACATTACTCTTTTTATCCCCAGGTTCTATCTTTCTATTCCCCCTCCCGAGATCACAAGATCGATAATATATGTATTATAAAGTTAGGAACTCCTTAAAATAGTTAAAAACATGGATAAAAAACAACCAAATATGATAATAAATCCAAAAAAACTCAATTCAAAGTGAAAGAAAACATGTTCTTGGCATTAACCCCGGAATAAGGTTTTTAGCCACTCATGGACATAGTCGTAATCAAGTTAATTGAATACAAGATAAAATCCTTTAAAATCTAAATAAAAATAATAAAAACCCTAAATTAAGTGTTTTTCATCCCTTCTCCAAGTTTCAAAGTCATCCAAGGTGTCTAACATCAAATACAAGTGTCCTATTTATAGGAGGACAAAACTACCAATTTTTGCACTAGGCCGCATCATGGAGTTAATTTTGTGAATATATCTGTGAAAAGCACCCTAATCTCAGATACACACTATTTTGGGTCCCTTATTAAGATCCTGTTGTATGGAATGTGCCATTTTTCCCTAGCTTTGGTCCACGATGCGCCCTTGACATCTAAGGTGTCCAATTCACGTCAAGTTGTGTCTTGTGCTTACGTTGATCTATTCCAAGCCTTTTTGTTCTGTTTACACTTGATTTTAAACTTGTATATCCTTAATATATCATCATAATCAACTTAACAAGAATATTATATCATTAAACACAACAAATTAAAGCTCAAAACAACACAACATCCAAGACGACGAACTTGAAACTTAAGCTAAGAATACTAGTTTTGCCCCTTTTGATCTTAAACTTGGTTTTGACTCTTGGCTTGATTCAATTGCACTTTAAACACTATAAACAATTTTATACACACATAATTACTCAATAATACCATTATTAACTCATTATACATATTATAATCCATCACGATCAACTAGAACAACACCTAGCTCAAGCTAGTAACACTAGTTTTCTCATATAAACTCTAAATGACCAATTTGAATCCAAAATTGTTTGAAATACACCTTAAACATTGTTATCAAGTACTTATACACTTATATTCTCATTTATATAAGTATTGACTCATTAATCACACAAGTTGTTCTCAAAAAAAGACTAAATAAGCCCAGATTACAATACTGAAGTGCATAAATCCACCTCCGATTATCACCCCACACTTATATCCTTGTTCTTTCTTAAACAACTGTTTACTATAATCATCATAAGATGAGGTGACTCCACACTTCTACTACACGCAAGACACTCAATCTAGTACTACAATGACTACATAGAATGCAAGTTTCTCCGCTAAGCATATTATGTACACAATTGACAGTTTAAGAATACTACTCCAAAACATCCTAGCCTCACGAATTGACTCACCAAGTTAGCAAACTCATGCACCTTGTTCAATTAAAGACATCATATAATTCACTCAACATTCATCAAACATGTGCTCTCACAATAACAGAGTTACCCATAATCACTCATATAAATGCCACTTTAAACCAATTGGGTACAATAATCAAATTTCGCTCACTTTCACAAAGAATTCATAAGTTACACATAATAAACCATAAGATTGCCCTTAGTGTAGTACTCAACTAATATCATAATGATAAATCTTATGATCAAATAGGTCTTTAATGGTTTTAATATAGGCTAAGGGATGGGTAGGAACTATTTTGGCCAAGAATAGTGACTATCTTCCCTAAGCGCTTCAATACATCATATTTTCAATTAAGACCAATCTCAAAAAACCAACTTACACCACTTTTGTATACCCACATCTTTTGTTTTCCCATACATTAAGGTCATTCACATATACTATGGTGGGAGTATGGTATGTACACATCATTCATTTTTACCCTTCTTTATACCCATTATATGCTATGCACCCCTATGATAGCCACGCTCAACTTAGCAATTGTCTTAGTTGAGGTGCACAATATCCAAGGAGGACCAAGGCCAAAACAGGTTCATTGTAACACGACTAGGCTAAAAATAGGAATTTCTTTAGAATAAATTTCTCTAACTCCCACCACAACACAAAAATTTTTACACACAAATAACTATCACTTTGGGGCTTTAATTTCACCTTTCTTCTACTTGAATTTCCAACTCCTTAACTTAATTAAATTTATACTAAAGCTCTTAGGATCTTGGATCAAATTAAGGTCAATCAAAAAAGAGGACTAGGCCACATATGAGGCTGCCAAAGAAAAAGCTAAAGGCTCAATGGGGTTAACTAGGATAATGCACAAGGATCGGCCAAAAGAAAGTGTGAAACACGGCTATCAAAGAAATGCCTATATCATTTCCTAAACCCACACTCTTTAATGCGCTTTGTATACACACCAGGCAAGTTCTAGAAATCACATACAACAAGGAATACATAACAACCTTACATGTACATGGCGCATGCTTAACTCAAGTAGGATCATCATAGACTCTCAACTAAACAACAATATGAATTCAAATTAAGCCAACAAATACAAGAGTCATAAACATGAGCCTAAAAGTCTCAAAAGTAGTAATTCACACAATCAATAAGCTTTTTTAACCAAAAAACTTGCATCATGTAGACAAATATAGCACCAACAAGAATATCTTATTTACTCCGAACAAAAATTTTAAAATTACCCCTAAAAATGGGAATTCCCCCCCCCCCAACTTAAAAATCTACTTTGTCACCAAAGTATACTCTAAAGTAGAGATAGAAATACTCCATAAGGCCTCTAGGCCTAGTTAGTAGCATCATTATACATAAAGAGGGTATTAGGACCCCACACTTAGTCTTCTCCATGCTTCTTAGATCAGGTTTTACGGTACTCAGACTTCCCATCAACCTGTGACTCAACAAAAACAAAAACTAGTGAAGTAAAAAAATAAAATACTAAAAATAAAAAATACCTTCACTTGGATTGCCTCCCAACCAGCGCCTGATTTAGTGTCGCTGTACAACCCAATCAATTTTTCCTCCACCTTAAGGATATGAATTTCACCCCAAACCTCACATCCATCTTTTTACTTTGCTCATAGGGTGGTGGTAAAAAAAATTAAGAAACTGAGTAATGGATGGTGAATGGTAAACCACTCGTCCTTAAAGTGAGGTGTGTTTTTATGTTTCTTATCTGGTGCAAAATCAAGAATATAGGATTCATGTTCCTCCTCTTCACACTCTTCTACTATTTTGATGATTCCACTTCTAAATTTACACAATCCGCAACACCCTTACTCTTGTTCACCTTCTTAATTTTAGTCTTAAGAGAAAGATGACAACTAAATAGCTATGATTCTTGTGTCTGTTCCATAGATTGGCTAATTTCCTTATTTGCTTTACTCAGCATCTGTGGAGATGGTAGTGGTGGTATCTCCTTAACCTATTTAGAAATTTTAGTTTTTGAGTACTTAGACTTCCTCGATTTATCATCAACTTTGTTTGCATATGGTTGGAGAGTCAACTCTGCATCTACCTCCTTAGTTGTCTTTAGAGGTTCTTCATTCAGCATTTTACATTTCTCAAAGTGACCACTACTTGGTTAGAAAATTCAGTGTCACTTGGAAAACCACCTTGAGTCCTAGTATTTTTTGCCTATTGCATCTTCCTCAACTGATTCTCCAACTTCTTTGTATCCACCTGCTGGTTCTTTGTGTTTTCTGCCAACTATGCGTAAGACGCTAAAATTTCTTTAAGCATCTCTTCCATGTTGCTAGTTTGAGTTGTGGCCTGATTTTCTTGAACCTGCTGCTGCTGAAACTGTTGTTGTTGGTTGTTCCATGATTTTATTGATCGATGAGTCTGCCACATTGGATTGTAGGCGTTCACATAATATATTCTTTGAGCATAGCCCACAAAAATTACTGAATCATGATTGACAGCACACATAGCTGCAGAATAACAACTATTTCCACAAACCATACACCAACTTATGGTCGGCTCCATAGATTGGGTAGTATCCACCTCATATTGTAAAGGTACCTCCCATTATCTTCTATTAAAATCTAGACAAAAAGCCTCTCGATGGGGTCCCCCACAAAAACAAAAAGAATCGTCATCATTCAAAAACTATCTATCCAAGCTGACATGTCAAGAACTGTAAGAAAAAAAGGTAAAATAAACTAAAAGGAACGATTACTAAACTATGTAAAACTTAATATAGCTAAACTAAAAACAAGATAGTTGCATATTTAAAAGTCTCTGGTAATGACACCAAGTGTATGTGGTCTCACCAAGTAATATAGTGGCCTTAAATAACATAGAATATCAATCCCTCAGAGACTTGTGTTGATAAATTATCCAATTCTAGTTCAACTATTGAGATAAAGTAACCAAGAGAGTTTTAGAGTTGTAAACTAAAAGTAAAGTAACTAATGTGTAAAAGTAATAACTTTGGACAATAAAAGGACAGAGACCCAGAGTTAAGGCTTATGAATAATCATACTATGCCAATGAAATTCATTAGTGTGAATACTTATCATGGTTGTTGATTCGTAGGGTTTATTGCATGATCATGGCCTTCTGACCTCTAAACGTCTACATAACTTGGACATTAAAACTACATCATTGAGCGGGCATGTAGTAATAAAATTAGATTCAAGAAGATATCATCCTACATGTGAACCAAGCAAGGGTTCTAGGTATATCTTTATTTTATAAAAGAATAAGAATCTTACTCTATTTAAACCCATGTTTTATCTTCCTATTCCCCCTCCCAAGATCACTATGTTGACAATATATGTATTCTAAGTTTATATACTCCTTAAAATGGTTAAAAAGGGATAAAAATAATCAAATATGATAATAAATCCAAACAAACTCAATTCAAAGCAAAAGTAAACATGTTCTTGGTCTTAACCCCGAAATAAAGCTTTTAGCCACTCATGGATATAGTTGTATAGATAATTGCATACAAGATGAAATCCATTAAAAAGCTAAAGTAAAAGAATAAAAAACCTAATTGAAGTGTTTTCCAGCCCCTCTCTCAGTTTAAAGTCATCCAAGGTGTCAAACATCAAATACAAGTGTCCTATTTATAGGAGGACAACACTGCTGATTTTTGCACTACGCTGCATCGCAGGGTTAATTTTGAGCGTATAGCAGAACCAAGCACCCCTATCTCCAATAAACACTATTTTGGGTCTCTTAGTAAGATCCTTCTATATGGCACGCGCCATTTTTCCCTATCTTTGGTTTGCAATGCACCCTTTACATCCAAGGTGTCCAATTCATGTCAAGTTGTGTCTTGTGCTTCTGATGATCCATTCCAAGTATTTTTGTATTGTTTCTACTTGATTTGAAGCTTTTATATCCTTAATATATCATCATAATCAACTAACCAAGAATCCATACCGTAAAACACAATAAATTAGGGCTCAAAACAACACAGCATTAAAGATGACGAACTAGAAACTTAAGATAAGAATACTAGTTTTGCCCCTTTCGATCTTAAACTTGGTTTTTACTATAAAATTTATTCCACAAAACACTATAAAAATTGGTTTTACTTGATTCAGTAGTACTTTAAACTCTATAGAAATTTGTTCCACATATAATTACTCAATCATACAATTTGGAACTCATTATACACATTAGAATCCATTGCGATCAACTAGAACAACACCTATCTCAAGCTAGTAACACTAGTTTTCTCATATAAACTCTAAATGACCAATTTGAATCTAAACTTATTTGAAATACACTTTAAAAATTATTTTCAAGCACTTAAATAGTTATATGCTTATATGCTCATTTATATCAATCATTATTGACTTACTAAGCACACAAGTTGTCCTCAAAACAAGGCTAAAAAGCCTGGATAACAACACTGAATTACATAGATCCATCTCAAATCAAATAACATAAAGAGGGATGTGGATTATTCTTTGGCCAAGTGTATGGTTTGCCAACAGGTGAAGGTACGGCACTTTATTCCTAGTGGTCTATCTTAAGAGATTAAGTTGCCCGTGTGGAAATAGAAAGTGATTTATATGGACTTTGTTACTGGTCTTCCACTATTTAAGTAGTCAGTATGATTTGATTTAGGTCATCGTTGATAGGATGACTAAGTCCACTCACTTTTTACTGGTGAAGACTAATTATTCTGCGAAGGATTAGGCAAAGTTTTTCATTCAGGAGATCTTGAAGTTGCATGGTGCACCTGTTTCTAGTATATCTAATCAAGGTACACAGTTCTCATCATACTTTTGGTATTTTTCAAAGAGGGTTGGGGACTAAGGTGAACCTTAGCACCACTTTTTACCCTCAGACGAATGGACAAGTGGAGAGAGTTATTCATACTTTAAAAGTTATGCTATGTGCTTGACTTTGGTAGTAGTTGGGTTGATCATTTTCCTCTCCTAGAGTTTGTGTATAATAACAACCTTTTCTAGAGTATTCAGATGGCCCCGTTAGAGGCATTGTATGGTAAGAGGTGTAGGTCTCCTATTGGGTGGTTCAAAGTTGGTGAGACTCAATTTTTTGGCCTTGATTAGGTTCACCAAGCTATGGATAAAGTGAAGGTGATTAAGGATAGGCTTTATACCACCTAAAGTTGTCAAAAGTTCTATGAATATGTGAGGCAAAGAGAGTTAGAGTTTAATGATGGAAATTGGGTGTTCTTAAAAGTGTCTCCCACGGAGGGAGTGATACAATTTGGAAAGAAGAAAAAGCTCAGTCCTTATTATATTGGTCGTACTTGATCTTGAGAAGAGTGGGAAACATTGCTTATGAGTTGGAGTTCCCTTCGAGTATGGGTTCTATCCATCAGATATTTTATGTATTGATGTTGAAGAAGTGCGTGGGTGATCCTTCCTTGGTTGTTCCCTTAGTGAGTGTTGGTGTTTTGGATTCCATGTCTTATGAGGAAGTCCTGATCTTGGGTGTATTTATACGCCTAAGCATCATAACTTACCCATATTTTAGATAAGTTTTGAGAATAAAGGTGCCTAGTTTCTTATGTTTTACTCTACTTTGATGTAACTGAGCTAACCTATGTGATTAGCATGATTTCAAGTGTTAATGCGGTAGATAAAGACAAGATAGGACTGTGGATTGTGGACGACAAATCACACAAGAGGAAAAGTTTCTTGTTGGATCAAATGTGACGTCTAGAAACTATGTTCAAGAATAATTTGTCAGTTATAATTAGTTTGGGGACTTAGAAGGAAATTATGAGAGAAGAGATTATTAAAAGACTTGATGCTTAATTTTTATTTCATTATTGATTATTTTGTATTAGTTTTGTAACAAGGAGAGGGGCGGCTATAGCTTGGAGAGAGAGAAAACATTTTTCTCTTATTTTCACGATTCACACACCAAGATCATCTTTTAGTTTTTGGTATGATGAATATATTTATGACGATTTTCGTTTTGTCCATAAGTAGCTAAACTCATTGGTTAGGGTTATGGAAACCTTGTAGAATATTCTTTATTTCTATGGGTTTTGAATTCATTATGCATTGATTTACTTATATCATACTTTCTTCATTATGCTTGAATTCTCGTGGTTGCAAACATAGAGAATGTACCATTGAAACATAACTTGTTCGAAAGAAAGTTTAATGTTTGGAAAAGAAAGTAGTGACTAGAACATAGGGTTTCCAACCTCTATTTCACACTTTAATTCCCTAACAGGATTAACAACTTAGAGATTTCGTATAATTGAGTAAACACTTTTAAGTCGAGAGAACTAAAGTGAATTAATACTTGATGGTTGAAAAAAACTTGGATTGAGAATTAGCATATGTTTCTCTATAAGTGCATGCATGTATGAATTCTTAACACCTATATTTAGAAGATATTAAAAACTACAAGGTGGACATAACCCTAGCTTGTTCTTCTCGATATTCAACTACTATTACACATCTTGCTTCACTGTTACACTGAAACTATTATTTCATACTTAAATCAAAATCCCCTTTATTCTGGAACCTTTGATCAACAGTCTAATAACAACCACAATACTTAGTGAACGTAGTATTCCCTGTGGAGTTTGACACCCAACCCAGTTAGGTTCTATATTTGACAGCGACTGCTTACACTCTTGTAAACGAGTTGTAATTTGGGCGTATCAAGTCCCAACTGAGATTTTTGATAGGAAAGTCCGTCGGATGAGGAATAAGGATGTCACTTCGGTGAAGGTTCTATAGAGTAACCATAAGGTTGAAAGATACTTGGGAAGCTGAAGAGGACATGAAGTCCAAATATCCATTCTTGTTTTCTGCTTTGGAAAATCATGCTCAAGGTATGTGTATTCCTTAACATCTTTGTTTTATGTCTTTGTTAAAAGAAAGTATGGTTGTGTTTAGTGTTAAATTGTGATAATGGATAGCTTGTCTCATTATTCGGTGATGAATGATCCTGGAGAGAATGTAACACTCCAAATTTTAGTCCTTGAAAAAAATCCTTGAGCTTTGAGCTCACTGCCTAACCAATGACTCATTATACGAGTCGTAAAGTCTATGTATAGGTCTTAAATACCCTAATCATATCAAACCAGTGTGCCATCCTAAATTTTCTATTATGACTATGACTATGGGTCATGAGTCATAAAGAATCTATATGAGTTGTATAGTCCCAAATCCTAGCCTGGCAGGTATAGTTTGCCTAAGTTGCTTCCTTGATCACGATTATACTAAACGAGCCATAATGACTCTATCTGAGGCATAAGGTACCAATCATAGGGTGATCAGTGAGTACTCAAAAGTTTTTGTCTTGATTACAACTAGGACTCCACGAGTCGTAGGGTCACTTGACAAGTTGTATAGTGAACTGTAGGCACTAGCGATAATTTTTCAACTTTAAATAAAGAGCACTTTGGACATTTCCCTCTTTACCCACGACCATGAAACATCTTTGGGGAGTTATTTTTAACACATATCAATCATAGACACTCTCTCAAACTCTCTCAAATCCCTAAGTAAAGAACAATCTAAGGTTTTAAGAAATTGGCATCTAGAGCTTCCAAGGGTTGATTTCCCTCCGTAAATCTTGATATCTCAGGCATATTACTCTTCCCCAAGTATTATTTTGTTAAATCATATATTTTTAAATTGTCATTCATATAGTTTTGATGTTGTTTTTGGAACATTGGTTGAGGGTTTTTAATGATTATTTTCTTAAACGATGTTCCCATGGGTTTTATGTAACTTTTCATGTGTTATCAATGGTTTTGAACTTGTGGGGTATATGGGCATGGTGAATAAACTAGGGGGTTGTGAATTCCCTTAATTTTGTGACTGTTGATAATTGAATTGATAATAATCTCAACTCAATTGTGTGAAATTGGTTTTGAACATGAAATTATACACATTGAACTATTCTTGAACTATTAGCATAAAAAGCCTATTGAAACATAAATAGGTTTAAGTCCCAATTTACTAAGGGGGTTTAAGACCAATTGACTAAATGGGGTTTAGTCCCAATTAACTAAACGGGTTTGAGTCCTAATTGGTTAAATATGTTGTAGTCCTATTGGCTAATAGGTTAGAGTCCCATTTGGCTAAATGGGTCAGAGTCTTGTTGGTTGTTGGGTTAGAGTGCCAAATGGCTAAATAGGTTGGAGTTCCATGAGTTGAGGGATTAGAGTCCCTGTTGGCTAAGTGGTTCAGTTTGGTAAAACTATAAGCTTGCAAGCATAAGGGTATGACCAAACCTATGGTATGCCTAAATGAATGACTCTTTGCTTAATGAATAGGAATATATGTAAATATTTTCATTGAGATTAAAGGGGGTTGTACAGCAAAACCATAAAGGTGGAGGTCACGAGGGACCAATACTAGAAACCGCATTTTCTGGCGTGGAGGTCTAAATGGATGGGTGTTTGAGTCACCCTTGATATAATTATGCTCGGGTGGTTCGACTCCCGTGTGGTGCATATGTTCATATGATTATTTTCTAATTTGTGTGGCTACACGCACTGGGGCCCTTTCAACAGAGGGAGCTAAACCCATATAGCTCGTGGGTACCTTTTTATGATGGTTAATCTACACTATCCAAGCTAATATTTTAAATTGCATGGTAAGCCTTGTTCCCTACCCCTACATGACATATATATATATATATATATATATGTATATGAATGTGTCCATTCATTATAAATTATTTTGAACTATCGATCATGGCATTATTTTATCCCTTGTAGGAACAGAAATACTTCTACTTTTCCTGCGCAGTGACTAGGTGATCGTGCGATAGCTCGTGAGTCAGATTGAAGTTGTGAGATTCCATACTTTAGAAGACCTCATTTTATTTTTTTGGTTTTATTATGTCATAGACTATTCTATTGGTTATTTTGGCTATTGTCGAGGGCATGTCCCGACTTAGGATGTTTGTTAGTTTTGCCTAGAGGCTTTGTGGATTACTATGGATGGGGCATTGGTTGTTGATGTATCTTTGATTTCTTAATATTATCTTTATCTATCTTATTATATGTTTGAAATTCATCCAGTGTTAGTGTATTATTTTCTGTTTGACTATGCAAAAGGGGTGGTCTTCAGTCCACGGCGAACTTGAGATACCCGTCATGACAAGGCCCTGGTTCAGGTCATGACAAAAACTTATCCCAAATCTAACACAATATCATAAACATACTATACAGTCTCTCAATCTAACAAGGGGTAAAAGCCAGCCTACCTGGACACCGAAAAAAGTTCAAAAGATATGCTAAATCACTGGTTTTCCCTTCCGAGAAGCTTCCGCAAGATGCCAAGCTATACAAATCACATTATACATATCAATATGAGAATAATGATACCCATATTTCACTATTATGCTTCAGATCCAAAATTCACATCAAAATCCCATGTGAGTCCTATTTACGAAAAATCATGTTTACGAAACCAGCCCAACGTTCCCACATGATCAAGGAATTAGAACCCTCAAAAGTGGGTGAATTTCGAGCAAATTTGTGACTAAAATCAAGCCCTTAAGGTTTTGAGATTTTTTGAACAAGAAATGGAAATTTCTACCGTGAAAAGGGTGAAATTTACTACAAATTGGAAGACAATCGCATAAACAAGTTATCTCACCATTTAGGGTTTTAGCTCTCAAGAAAATGGATGGAGAATGGGTAAATTTGTGCAAAAAGGGTCTATTTATACCTATACCAGGTCCTCGGATCTCGCTATCACAACCCAATGTTTACGATCGCGTTACAAGGCATCAAACGCAAGAGTTGCCATCGCGACATTCACCCCTTATGATCACAGACTGGTAATCTACACAAGGTGTCGCATTCACGACTTAAAGTGTCACATTCACGAAACTTATTACCTTGCTCAAGGAGTTGCAATCGTGGACAACCCATCACGATCACAATACACCAGAAACATCAGATATAGCTTTCTAAATCTCCGCCAAGCCATTGAGATTAATTCGGAATCTCACATATGCAAACAAACTATGTAACCATACCAAATTAGACATTTTGAACTCAATGGAACAGCCAAAATTTCCATCTGAGGTCGTTTCAATAAAATATGGGTCCCATACCCAATTTTAATTTCTTAACTTTCTGACCAATAGGTCAAAATGAGTCTAGGTGCCTTGGGACCCCCAAACCCAGAGTCCACCTAGCCTAGAATCGATATTCTAGAGTTGTTGGAGCAGTTAGAATTTGCGTTTGAGGTTGTTTTATTGAAGTTTTCACCTGGTGGACACTTGGAACCAGTAGACACTTCCAAACAGGGAATTGGCTCTAATAAACAAATGAACTACACAGTATTTGAACTATAAGTTCTAGAAAGTCAAAATGACTTGGGGTAGCTATAGAGAAGCTCTAACAGCGAAAATAAGTAAAAATATGGAAATAACCTAAAGGGTCATTACAATATCCACTACTAAAGAAACTTTCATCCGCGGAAGTAAAGGATTAGGATGTATTTGAAGTCTTGAATAGGTAAGGATACTAGGTCCACATCCCTCTCTCAATCTCCCAGGTGGCCTCCTCCCATGGAAGGTGCCCCCAATGAACCTTAATGAAAGGATTCTCCCTAGTATGTAATTGTCTAACATCACTAGCTAAAACGAGCACAGGCTCCTCCGCGAAGGCCAATCACTCATCTAACTAGAATAAGTCCCATCTAAGTATATGTGATGGATTGGGAATGTATCGCCGCAATATGGAACATGGAAAATTAGATGGACAGCAGCAAAATCTGGAGGTAGATCTAACTCACTGTGAGAAGAATCTCAAAAGGTCCAATATATCTAGGACTGAGTTTTCCCTTCCTCCCAAACCTCATTACACCCTTCATAGGCGATACACTGAGGAATACTCAATGACCTACTCCAAATCACAAAGCATGGAGTCTACGGTCAACAAAGGCATTCTACCTACTCTAAGATGCTCTCAACCTGTCCTGAATCACCCTAACTCTATTCAATGACTCTTGAAGTAAATCAGTACCACATGACTGAATCTCGAAAGTCTTAAACCATCCAAACAGAGAACGACATCTCTTACCATACAAAGCCTCAAAAGATGCCATCTCAATACTCGAATGATAACTATTGTTATAAGCAAAATCTTCCAACGCTATGTGCTCCTACCACTAGCCTCTAAAATATATAACATAAGCTCGGAGCATATCCTCAAGCACTTGAATAGTCCACTCGGAATGGCCATCAGTCTTCGGATGAAAGGTGGCAGTAAGATCCACCTGAGTACCCAACTCCTCTTGAAAAGCTCTCCAAAAGCTAGAAGTGAAATGGAACCTCGATCTAAAATAATAGATATGGGCACACCATGAAAACAGACTATCTCACACACATAAATACAGGCTAACCTCTCAGTATTGAAAGACATCTGACTAGAAATGAAATACACTGACTTGGTTAATCAATTCATGATGACCCAAATACCATTGAAACCATAGGAAGTACAAGGCAAACCACTAACAACATCCATGGTAATTTGCTCCTATTTGTACTCAGGATGGGAAGTCTCTGAATCAAACCACCTAGATGTTAATGCTTGTACTTTGACCACTGACAACATAGGCAATGAGCTACAAAATCTGCCACATCTCTCTTCATGCCACTCCACTAATAATGTTGTCATAAATCTCTATACATCTTTGTTGTGCCCGAATGAATAGAATATCTAAAGCAATTAGCCTCATGAAGAATCAATTGGATCAAGTCGTTGATCATCAAAACACACATGCGGTTATAAAAAAATGTGCTCAAAATCTTAGGTGATCCTCTTGGACTCACCTCTCAACACCTGATCACGAAGGAAGTGAAGCTTACTATCCTCAAACTGATGATCCCAAATCTTCTCAAAAGGCAATGACTTTGCCTCAACATTAGCAAGAATTCTCCTAGGGTTTGAATATCAAGGTGAATCGTCAAGTTTCCTAAGGATTGATTTTCCCGTACCAACGGCCTCTGAGAAACTAAAATACAAACCAAGGTACCCATAATGACTGTCTTTCGACTCAAGGCATTTTCTACCACATTCACCTTACCCGAGTGATACAAGATAGAGATATTGTAATCCATAAGCAACTCCATCCATCTAGCATTAAGCTATCTTTGGGTAATAAGATGCTGAAGACTACGATGATCGGAGAAAATCTTACAATGCACACCATAGATATAATACCTCCAAATATTAAGTGCAAAAACTACCGCCGCCAACTCTAAAACATGATTAGGGTAGTTACGCTCATGAATCTTAAGTTATCTTAACGAATAAGCAATAACATAACCCTGCTGTATCAACATACAACCTAAACTAACACCAGAAGGATCACAATATATGGTGAATCCCTCACCCTCAATAGGAAGAGCTAGAATAGGAGTTAAAGTAAGAAAATCCTTAAGCTTTCCAAAGCTCAACTCATACTCTTCGGACCATCAAAAAGGAACCTCCTTCCGAGTCAATCTAGTCATAGGCGCTGAAATAGTAGCAAAACCCTTAACAAATCATCTGTAGTAACCGGCTAAACAAAATAAGCTATAAACCTCCATTAGAGATGTAGGTCTAGCCCAATCATGAGTTGACTCCAAATCCAAATATAACCATCCTTTACCATTCCACACTGCTAACTACTCCAAACCAGGAGGAAAATTGCCCAAGTCCTGTCCACACAATCTCATCACAGAGAACTCGAAGAACTAAAGCTGATCCACTGAAAGTCCATATGGCAAATATGAGAATAAGCCTATAAGACGCTATCTGGGAACACAAATGGAGATAATAAAGGAACAATTTGTCCCCATGCTACAACTAGTCTAGATAGTAATCAAGTAGAAATCTAGAAAATCAAGGCATAACTACTCATCACTAAACTATCCGCTCTAGGATATCCCATTAACCTAGAATGAAACCATACTGAATCTAACTCAAGTATATTGCTCCCACTGAGTATATCACCCAAAATTCCCAAAGAAAACTGAAGGCTTGTGGTCAAAGCTAAAGGAACAGATATTAGGTCCTTGGGCTATCATCTGAACACTTATCAACTATAATCCATCCAAAGTTGAGAAGACCGAATAGGTAACCATGGAGTACGATCAACTAGCCTATAAATGAAATTGAAACTAAGAAAAATTCTAACACGGAGGCTGCACTCAAGCTTTGAAACTCCAAGCTGAAATCCTAGCACCAATGCCTAATCGTTCGATGTCAAATATCCAAACCAAACCTAAAGACAGGTAGGCGTTCATACTCCCAATCTATCATAACTTCTAAATCACCATTCCAAGGTATCTCGTCAAAAATTGAGCAAAGGTTCTATATTAATGCCAACTAATCAATTCGGCTTTAGGTTCAAAATTTGACACATCCAAGCTAAATTATGCTGAGCCAAAATTGAGACATAGAAAAAAACAAAATCACCACAGAGATAAACCATCGATTTAAAACATATTCAACTAACTCTATAACATCTAGAGGACACAAAATATAGCTATCAAAACTTACTCAAGGAATCATAAAGGCCACAAACCATACTAGTAATGGCAAAACTCCAGCAATTTGGAGACACACAACTTTATCTATAAACTAACCAGTCCAATACTCTATCTCGACAAAGAATAGCCATAGGGACATATCATCGAGGGGAAACACTCTACTAAGCCTCATTAGACCGAACAAACTCTAAAATGGGGATTTCCTAAATCCACCTACTTAGGGCAATCATAACTCAAACAAAGCATGAATACATCATTGGGGAAGAATGCACCAATCTCAACACCAATGCCAAGTCAAGACCACTACCAGAAAATCAGCCAAAGAACTCTAGATTAAGAAATTCTGATTTGCCAACTCAAGAAGTGATTACAAGAAACACCACTTGCCTCTAACTATGCAACTCTACTTTAGACAAAGGCCATATCATGGCAAGAAAGGAGCATCCAATCTCGAAACTTGGACCAAGATCAAACCATCATAAGGAGACGAACCCAACCAATCTAAGAGATGAATCCAAGATATCTTGACATCAATATCAAATCCATTATCAAGCGATAAAATAGTTATAAGTGAAGAACGGATCCAAAAATTGGTCAAGCTCAAAAATAGGCTATATATAAGGGATGGACAAAGTAAAAACCTTCATAACTCAGAAGGCAAGTCTAAGAATCTCAAACTCAAAAGCGAGCAATATAATGAAATTGTCAACTCTAGCATCATATAGAGCCTTAGAATGTCAACATACATTTGATGCTGCAATTAAATCCACACTCAATCTAACACAGGCAACAGAAAGAAAAATAACAACCTCGTCTCGCTATAGGGATGAAATTATCAAATTGGGCTAGAGCTGCTCAAGACATCAAATAAGAACCATAAAGAATGGAATTCTAACTAGATAACACTAGTCTTAACATCTACCCAACGAGGACCAATAACATCAATCAATGACAGCAAAAACAACACCAATATCAATATTAATATAATGAATATACGGTACCAAAATAAAAATCAATAACAAGTACCACTCAAGGGCTATAATAAGGCTAATTTGCCATAATAAATAAGACTCTAACCAAAATGCTACACCCATAGAAAGAAAAAACCATACAGATATATTCCACCTACTACTAAAAAATAAACCACGGGGGTAGTCATATAATCATCAATTTAATAACAAGCCACACAATAACCAATATGAACTCATCAAGGCTTGTAATCATCAATGGGTACAAAAACCCCAATACACATAACGAAAAAGGGTAAATATAGGAAATAGAAATACAACTATCATAGTGAAATTTACAATCACATGCCTAATAGATTTAAAGAAGAATAAATCTGAATAAGTACAAACTCGAACCGATCGACTAAATCACCAACTGAGGCTCCAGGCATATTATCTCTAAGTGAAAATGCAACAACATTATGAGGCTGATCTAAATAAGATGCAATACTAGAAATCCCATGCTAAGAACACTCTCTATACCAAGAACCGATCTCTCTACAGTTATAACAAACTCCTAAAGTTCTAACCTTGGTGAGAAACATGAACTAAGCCCACATGGTTGGTCAACTGACATGACAGTACTCTCTACTATGATGTCCATCCTTTCCACAATCATAGTCTATATCAAGAACTCTTGGATGGTGATGAATATATGCTAACTCTATCTGAATGACAACTCACATTGGGGCACTCTCTGAACCAATGTCCCATCTTACAACAACCAACACAAGATCCTAAAATACTTTAAGATACTGCCCCTCATAATCTAGAATGTATGTCACGGCCTGAAGACCCTATACCAATCTTTGCAAGATTTAATGAGAATACCCCTGGAGAAAGAGAGAAAGACATAGCTGTTCTATGTTGTTTTCTGGATGATAGGCTGAAGTAAATTGATCATAACTCCTTGCTCCGATGTTTAAATTGGATGAAACCAATTGCAATGGAAAGAGGACTCAAAGATATTTTCATTGATATATAGAATCTCTCACATTTCAAAATATTCAAGAATTTATGATCATTTTAAGTTGACCCTAAAATGCTGAAAATTTCTGGAGCATGCGATGCATGCAAATCGCATGGTGCTTCTATTTTGAAATCCAAACACACCCTAAACGGATTCCAAAAATTTTGAAACTTACGCGACATGTAATCTTGAATTCTCCTATCACAACGTAACTTGAAAATCTAGAAACGGAGGTCGGCAAGGTCATCAAATAAATCCCTAAAGTTCAGAGGTATAAGATGAAACTAAGTGTTTCTAACACTTAGAAAAATTCTTCTAAGTGTTGGATTTTCTTATCAAGCCTTAAGGAGCTGAATTTGACTTAGGATTTTTTACGAGGTCTTACAATATCTCCCCATTGGGAACATTTGTCCTCAAATGAGACTTACTAAGAAGGGGAGAAGAGACCAACTGAGGCATATACTGAACATGAATGACTGAAACATGATTTCATGACTTACATGACTGATAAGCTGAATTTGTATCAAACTAAACATACATATCTGATGCATGTGTAACTGATTTATGAATGAAGAACTGAGTGTTCTGATGAACTGAGTTTCTCAAAATGAGAATACATATCTAGTGCATAACTGATAAGTTGAATCCATGCCTATCTGATGCATGATTATATGACTGAACTGGCTCGTGAACATGCGACTGAATATACAATAGTAAAAGATGCCAAGTTTAACTAAAAACTGGGCATGAAACTAAATACCAAGTTTGGTATTAAAATCTGAACATGAGAAGGAGTAAGTTTAAGAAAGACTATTACATTAAACTTAAAATACCGATGAGTCTGAGATTAATTACTCAATATGCATAAGCAAAAATATGAGGACATAACTGAGTCTGGAACGTGATACATGAACTGAATATTATGATATGAACTGAGTCTGTAATGCATGACATGGATAGAGTATCGTCAACTAAACTGAACCATTGAGTACATGGCTTACGACTGAGATTTAAAGTTAGAAGGTCATCTTATAAGTTACCCTTCCTCTAAGCTGGATTCATGATGTGAAGAGAGACCGGTATGTTTATGTCATAACAGTTTGAGGGATTAGAGTGTATCTCCCCCTTGGGACACTATGTCCCTTGAAGAATGTTGGACTGCCTTTGCTGAAATATTGAGAAAAACTAAGGCGACGCACAAGGCATGTAGGAACTGAATCGTGACATAATTATATGATATCTAGAACTGAGGCTTGACACATAAACTGGGTTATACTCGCAACTACTAGGATACTCTATCTTGGAATAGTTACATTCAAGCCTATCATTAATACTACACCCTTGTATAAAATAAGCATGCAACAATCTTCTCTTAACATGAAATATTTTCTCTTTCCTATCTAAGCAACCGCTCATCACTACACTGTTTTCATAAAGAGAGCTGACTGAAGGTTTAAATCAGGAGGACCTGAAGCATGAATCGATACAAACTGAACTTAACACATGACTGAAACATGAGGAATAGAATATCAACAACATGAATTTACCAAAAAGGTATGAACTGAGGATATACATGACGTAGTCTAAATTCATCTAATCTATAGGGGCATAGCATGAGTCATGAAAGCTAAGTATACTGTAAAGCATGATACGTGTACATGAGTCATAATCTGTATGACATAAGTTTCGAGTTTTTGCATTCGTGAAACATGATTCATGACACTGAGTAATTTAGATCTGACTACCTATACTGGGAACTGAAAGCGCACATGATTCTATGAAAAACGTGTGAACATAAGCCGTGTTCATGGAATTGATTCATACTATGGGGTAAACTAAGATCCTTTATACTGGGAACTAAAATCGTACATGATTTATGGAAAAGTGCATGATCGTGGTTCGTGACCTTAGAGTTGATATGTAAGACCTGAGTGGATTACGTGATAGCTGAATTACAAATCTTTGTACTAAGAAGAGGATGGGTTGGGAATCGTCTTCCCTTACTGCTTATCTATACATACTGGCACTACTACTGGAATCTGGGAGTCTGACTTGGTCACTTGATCTATCATCTCATACTTATACTCTGTTTGACACCTGCCTATCCTACTAAACACATCAGCTACTTCTATTTCCTCATATACTACTAATATCACGTCCACACCTTCATGCTTAATTTCAAGTAAATAAAATTAAATTCTAGCTTACACTGTTCAAGCCTCCTGATTTACCTTCGTAAAACTATCCCTATGAATATATAATATAATCAGACTGGATAATACTATCCCAACTCATCTACTGCTAAACTCTTAGGTCCATGCTTAAAATTCTAGGTCTATACTATTATAGGATTCTGAGAAGGGATCTGATGGCATATCAAAAATTGGATTTGAGTTTACAAAGGAGTTCTCATGATCATAAATAAAATTTGTGCAACTTTGAAACATGACTAAACTGAGGGGATATTGTCTGAGCATGTGGCAAATCCCATAACTGTCTCCAGGGACTGCATGAGAAAGCCCTATTTTTACGATTTGAGCTTCACTGTTTCTGTTACCTTGAAAGTAAGGTAAGGTTGACATGTTGGGAGCCTAATGTTAATATACATGGGTTCCTTAGAGAACCTTGCTATAGCACGATTTTGAGAAATGAAAGAAGGGAAACTATTCCTAAAACATCTCATAGCCTCCTACACATAAGTGTGGTGCACAACATGCCCATGTACAAGACTCTACTTGATGCAGCTTTCAGACTTCCTAGGAGACTATTGAACCTTAGGCTCTGATATTAAGTTTGTAACGCCCCGATATTCTGAACCAAAATGCTACATGGTGCCCATGACCCTAAAGGACCATAAGATAACCCATGACTTATATCTTACCTGAGCACTAAATAACCATACTATAAAATATGCAAAAACATAATATTGTAAGGCCATAAGGTTCAAATCTGAATAAACATCTGATAAAATAATATCTAAAAATGGTATAACAATACCAACATAAATCTGAAATAATTGTCTGATATGCTGTAGTTTGAAAATCTCTAAACTAAACTGAATAAGGAGTTGAGGGGATATGTTCCCAACTAACTCTGTCTAATGAAATAAACTAAAAACTAAAATAGTGATATGAATAATAACATAATTGTCCTCAAAGGATGAGGACTCATTGTTAATTACTACTGCTTGCTGACTCTGAAATTGTTAAGGAAGCTCTGGATCCCGTGCGTCCAAACCTATGGTATAAGATACCATAGCGCGAGAAAAGTATGCGTCAGTACTTTGAATATACTGGTATACAAGTGAGGTAGGCTGAATGCATGGGGTTCATATGTATGAACAATACTGACTAACATAACGTGAGAATACATGAATAAATACATAATAACTGTAACTGAAACTGTACTAGTACTAGATACTGAATTCTGTGTACTGATTAACTGACATCTTAGTTTACTAAATAAAGAGGAGCTGATGTTGTATTATTGATAAAGAAAATAACTATTTTTGATAGTTCTAATTATGAAGAACTTATCTGATTGACCGTATATAACAGTCCTGAAACTGAGTTCGTGATAACATGACTACTTAGTATCAATACTGATGACATTTATTCACTAATAACATATCATGACTGATAACTAAATTTAGATAACTGATATATCTGATAACATGAGTTCTGATAACTAATAGCATGAATGATTGTATCTGACAGTCCTGAATCTGATGGAACTAGCTGAGTTTTGTACTGTATCTTAGTTGACTGTATCTATCAGTCCTGATATCCTGAAGAACTATCTTAGTTATTTTACTGAGACAGATACTAAAACTATGCGAAGTAGTTATCTAACCGACATGCCCCAAATACGCTATAATAGCAAAGCTGGGGTCCAATCTCTACCCTGATTGGAAGGGTGTCAATACCGCGCCACTGGTAAGGACAAGCCGTGAGTGACCCTCATCTGGAAGGTACTCTAATGAGAACGGTGGGAACCCTCATCTAACAGGTTAAGCCACCTTATCTACCCTCAACTGACAGGTATTGATGTCTCAACCTATGCTGGCTACATAGTTCTGGAACGCAAGGACTGCTTCTAAGAATCACACCCTCTACTGGCAGGTGAGTTCCCATCATTGGGTTTGCTCGGTGCTAAATGCTACTCCCAACTGAATGACACTGAACTGATTATACTGAACTGATTTCCTAGTTCATACTAGAATTAACTGAACTATTACTAATTGTTTTGTTTAACTGAACTAAACATGACTAAGTTTATTGAGTTCCGATGACTAGCAAAACACTACTAAATTCTATTAACTGACTAAATACTAATGAGTTCTGTTAGCTGACTGAGTTTCCTGATATCATAATTGAATACTGAACTAAATTGTACTGATACTGAGATTTACTGAATTCCATAGACTGACAGAATATTACTGAGATTACGTAGATTATTGAGTACTGAGTAAAACTGAACTGATACTGCCTTTACATGAGTTTTCCTGAGTCATAAGACTGACTGAAGTCTACTGAACATGGCTTGACTGAGAGTATAGTGAAAACATGACATGGCTCTAGGCACCCAGCTATATTTTTTAGGTACAAGTACCCCCAGGACTCGATGGAAGAAAACTAACACATCATGAAAATTCTTGATCATAGGACTAAAGTCCGCAATTCATAATACCATAAATTGGGGATTTCATGAAAGCACTTGATAATTATAATCTTGTACATGAATAGGAATGTATCCTAATATATCATAATTTCACAATTTTAATTTCACTTGCATGACATGAACTTGTATACATGCTAACATAATGTAGTTTCATTACTTAACTTTCATGAACCATTTGTCAAACACTTGCAAGACATAGCATCAACATGGAAATCATTTAGATCATGTAGTATTAAAATAAATTCATTATTTAGATCACCAATGGATTACAAAGCACAATTCATTCACTTGAACATTTTCACAAACACATGAAAGGAATGATTTTATACTTAGGCATATATAACATGCTCCCAATTCATGACCATAACCACCAATTCACATCTCAAGTTTTTCAACATATGATGGTCATGATTCAACACACATGGAAAACATGGATATTTCATTCATCAATTAACATATATCAATATTATGGGTATAACATCCAACTTGAAAATCCCAAGATCTCAACATAAATCTCATATGAATAATACCACAAATAAATTAGTTTTCATGATTCTTGAAATAACTCATGAAATTAAAACTCAATTTAACATCAACAACATGATTATAAACATCCCACAACAAAATATTCATGATAGATAACTTAAAACTTGATTCTTAAGCTCCATGGATGAAAAGAATCCATGAATGAACACTATGCATACCTTAGATTGATTATCCGTGAAAGTTAACGGTGGAATTGGCTTGAATCTTGAAACCCCCAATTGAACCCTTACTTGTTCTTGATAATTTTTTAGAGAATTTGAGAAAAAGGGAGTATATTCTGCTCTAAATTAGGTTTAACTCCATGTTTGAGCATATATATAGGATGGGAAAATGGCTAAAATACCCCTGGAGAAAGAGAGAAAGACACAGCTATCCTATGTTATTTTCAGGATGATAGGCTGAAGTAAATTGATCATAACTCTTTGGTCCGATGTTTAAATTGGATGAAACCAATTGCAATGGAAATAGGACTCAAAGATATTTTCATCGATATATAGCATCTCTCATAATTCAAAATACTCAAGAAGTTATGATCGTTTGAAGTTGACCCTGAAATGCTGAAAATTTCTGGAGCATGCTATAGAGCATGCGACGCATGCAAATCGCATGGTGCTTCTGTTTTGAAATCCAAACACGCGCTAAACGGATTCCAAAAATTTCAAAACTCATTTGAGATGTACTCTTGACTTCCCCGATCCCAACGTAACTTGAAAATCCAAAAACATAGGTCAGAAAGTTTGTCAAATAAATCTCCAAAGTTCGGAGGTATAAGATGAAACTAAGTGTTTCTAACACTTAGCAAAATTCTTCTAAGTGTTGGATTTCCTTATCAAGCCTTAAGGATCTGAATTTGACTTAGGATTTTTTACGGGGTCTTACAGGTTTGCTCTCAACTTGATCGTCTCAGCAATTACTTTGCCAATGTTTATGTGCACGCCCTCCATAAATCAGCCCACAAGCATTTTTATCATTTGTAAAACATCATCCCCGGTAACATCAAAGCCTATCCAGTACTTGGCTTCAATAGACAAATCATGCCTATTAATTTGTCCTTGCCTATCGGCCTAAATAGAAAGATCATTGGCAATAATTAAAGCAATCCAAGGAAATTTCTTTCACCTATTAGCCAACTTTTTCTTATGTTCTATACTGGGCTCCATAGGAACCAAAAGTACACATTGCAATAGCCTCTGGGATGTATGGAACCTCCTCTCCTCTCATGAGTACACTAGTTAGGCAATGCTAATTCTCCACCTCTTCTTTTAATTTTTGTTTCCTATGGTAAAGATGGTAGGAGGCATAGCACTCCTTAGTAAGGCCCGTACTATAGAAGTTGAAAAATTTTAGGTTTATATCAGTGAATCTTTTCCATGCGTGCTCCACTATTTATTATATGGTGTCTAGAAAATGTTCTATAACACCTTTCAAGCTAAACTTTTTTTCTAAGTTAAACCCTCGAGTTCCGACCCAATTAAAATAGATGTCATCAACTACTTTGATAGTAAAGTGAATTTTATGTTTGCTTTCTATCCTAAGTGATTCAACTTCCTTATCAAAACCCATAGGTAAATGAATAGTCTTTCAAAGCTCGGGGTCCAAATGATCATAATTGTGGACTAGAGTTTGCTTCTTAGAATTTGTGGCATAAGATTTGCCTTTATCCTTGGCTTTCTTTGCAGTATGAGGTATTAGCTTTTTAGAAGTCATCTCTAAGAAGCAAAAAACCAGAAACCAAAGAAAAACATGTATTGGGATTCTTATATATTATAAAAAAAATACTATGCTAAAAGAGAAGAATGCAAAGTAAAAAGACATGAAAGCACATATGAAAACAAATAATTATAAAATACTGACCACGCGACCCATAAATATTGAGATGTGGATGCAACTCAGCACATGCGGGCGTATGTCAGAGTGCGTATAAAGGTAGGGAAAATAGAATGTGCAGGTAGGAGATTCGTGACAAGATACACACATAAATGGAGATATGCCCACAGATATGGACTAAGCGGCCTAGGCAAATTCTCTCATAGGACAAGGTACCCTCTTTTGACTACTTTTGAGTTTAAAGCAGTATAAAATGAGGAGTGAGTTTTGTAAGGAATATAAATGCATTTTAATGGTTATGTACCTCTATCGTCTAGTGTTTTCAAGAACAAACAACAAGTTTCAAATGCATCAAATCCCAAATGAAAGCATAAAACTTAATAGAAAGTGCAAGTTACGCTACAATAACAAGCATAATATCACTCCACATGATTTACTCTTATCTATAATAATGGAATATGGCCATTGGTTTAACAAAAATGATGATATTACCTTAAGAATGATGTCACCCAATCTATCATCCAGAAAATTATTCATTTTTCTTAATGGGGTTTCTTAGAATTCACCCTTAAAGTTGAAATTAAACATATTCTAATCAATCCATTCAAGACATAATCATAAGACAAAATGATTCAACTAACAAGGCACTAATCAAATTGAAACACCACCAAACATTTTCTAAAATACATCACAAGTCAAATTTAAATTCATATAGTATCAAAAAACACTTTCTATTATCAATTAGCTCATGAACGATGAAAGAAATTGCCAAATACTTGACTTGGGACTTTTATCAAACACATGGTGGGCATCATAAAGTGAACATATTTAAGTGTAGTGTGGGCACTTAAGCATTCCCAAATTTTATATTCAAATGAAGCCCACTCCAAACAAAACAAAAAGACCATATTTTTATTACACATGATGTACTTCAAGTTCAAATGACATATAAAAGAATAGAGAATATGGAAACTAATGACCATTCAAGAATATTTTTGTGTCTCAATATTGAATAAAATGTATTACAATTACTAAAATTTTAGTTAGGTTTAACTTACCAAAATTTGAGTTAGAGGATTTACCCAAAAAAAGACTAGACGGAGCTTTGTTAGTGTTGACATGAGGCTAGATGGTGGGTCTTCAAAGCTGAATCTTGAATATGAGTATGAAATAAAGAAAATATGGGTGACTTAATGGGTATGTATGTTTGAAGAGTTGAGTGGAGGTTGAGAAAATTAGGGGTAAGGGAGAAATTAAAAAGTTTTTGGGTATTGGGCTGACTGGATTGAGTCAGGCCCAAAACCTTACTTAGAAGAAGTGACCATACTTACCTATGTCGCCAGAGAGATGCATAGGCAACATGCTCACACGTGGTAGCCATGTGCACACGCATATGAGAGTTATCAGTGAACCAAAAAGTTCAAGTATTCTAGCTTGGGACTTGCATAAAAAACATACTCATGCATGGTTGCAGGTGCAGATGCAGATGAGGGCCCTCTCTTGGCTCAAATTTTGCAAGAATTCTACCTAGCACATATGCTGCCATATATGACCACATGTAGGCATATGCCTTTTCATGATCTACATAGTATCGTGCCATGTTTTGAACTTATATTTATACTTACAATCACCAATACAACTTAAAATAAGTACACAAACAAACATAGAACCACAAAAAGTAAGCTTGGGTTGCATTCTAAGAAGTGCCTTAGTTATCATTGTGGCACGACATTATTCCTTATCAATGAGAATTTTTGAAATAGAGTGACTCAACTTTAGCAAATCTGGGTCCACCAACATAGAAGTGTTTCAATCTTTGACCATTCAACAAGAAACTTCTCTTATTATAGTCTTCCAAATTAATTGCACCACTTGGATATACATTCACCGTCATGAAAGGGCCCGACAACTTGGATTTTAGTTTCCAAATGCAGATTTTCAACCTCAAAATAAAGATTAACACCTCATATACCCCATAAAAGTCTCTCTTTAAAATATTAGCATCATGACACTTTTTCTCTTTTCCTTGTATAGAATTGAACTCTCATATGACATATAACAAAATTCCTCCAACTCTTGTATTTGCTCCACTCTAGATTTTGAGATACCTGCCCAATTCATAATCAACTTGCAAAAGGACCACAAAGTCTTGTTCTCTAATTCAATAGGTAGGTGATAAGACTTTCCAAAGATACATTCATATGGAGACAAACCAATAGGAGCTTTACACGTGGTTCTATAGGACCAAAGATCATCGTCCAATTATCAAGATCAATTGGTGCATCCTACATTCATGGTTTTCTCCAAGGTTTCTTGATTTTAAATTTCCATTTGGCCATTTGATTAGGGATAGTATGGGGTAGCCAGCTTATGATTTACCCTATACTTGACAAGTAGCGCACTAAGCACCTAATAACAAATGTGAGAGCCTCCATCACCAAAGATTTCTTAGGAGTCCTAAACCTTGTAAAGATGTGGCTTTTCAAGAAGAATGTGACACTCTGGCTCACATTTTTTGGAAAATCAATTGCATCCACCCATTTTGACATGTAATCCACGACCACTATATGCACTTGTTACCATAAAACTCACAAAAGGCCCCATAAAGTTAATGCCCCCCTCCCCGCACATCAAATAACTCCACCTCAAGGATTAATTTCAAGGTCATCTCATGCCTCCTTGAAATGCCTACTTGCATTTGGCATCAGGCACAAGTTCACACTAGGTCATGAGCATCTCTAAATAGTGTGGGCCAATAAATACTACTTTGGAGGACTTTTATAGTTGTATTCATACCTCCATGTGACCACCAACTAGTAATGAATGAAATGCCTCAATAATAGTCCTTATCTCTGACTCTCCAACACATCTATGGATAATTCTGTCCATACACTCCATGAAGCTATAAGGTTCATCCCAATAGTACTGTTTTATGTCATAAAGGAATCTTTTTCTTTGATAATGATTGAAATCCTCATGAAGCAACCCCATATACCACATAATTTACATAATACATCGACCATGGTTCAATTCTCCATAAGAGTGCCATTACAAGTTCATCGGGAAAGGTCTCATTAATATTAATCTTACCCCACTTCTATTTTTAGACTGAAGGTAGAAGAAATGACCTGCCACTTGGTTTTCATACCCTTTGTGATCCTTAACTTCAAAATCAAACTCTTTGAGTAGAAAGATCTATTGAATCAATCAAGGTTTAGCCTCTGTTTTAGCCATTGAGTACTAGAGAGTTTCATGATTGGTGTGCACAATGACTTTCGTGCCCAAGAAACTAAGCATAGAACTTCTCAAAAGCATAGACTATGGCTAGTAACTCTTGCTTCATAGCCGTATAACTTTAATGTGCATCGTTCAAGGATTTTCTAGCTTAATAGATGGGATGAAAAATCTTATCCATCTTTGTCCTAAAACTACTCCCAATTCCAAACCATTTGTATTATACATCAATTCAAAAGGAACTGATTAATTCGGGGCCATAATTATAGAAGTCAATATAAGTTTCTCCTTAAGTTAGTTGAATTCCCTCACTCACTCTCCATAAAATTGAAGTTTGTTTTCTATACAAGAAGCTTACACATTAAATGAGCTATTTTGGGGAAGTCTTTAATTAAACGTCTATAAGAACAGGAATGTCTAAGGAAGCTTGGAAAAGATTTTACGGAGTTGGAGGAGTTAATATGGTCATAACTTTTATTTTTACTTGGTCAACTTGAATACCTTGACCCAAAATTTTATGTCCAAGCACAATGCCCTCATTTACCACAAATGGCACTTTTCCCAATTCAACACAAGATTAGTTTCACCACATCTTTCAAGTACCTTGACCAAGTGTTCAAGACATGATTAAAAAGTGTCACCCACAATGGAAAAACCATCCATGAAGACCTCTGTAGTATCCTCCACCATATATAAATATATCAATAACATGCACCTTTAAAAAGTGGTGGGTGTATTGCATAACCCAAAGGGCATGTGATTGATAGAAAAAGTGCCATATGGACATGTGAATATAGTTTTCTCTTGATCCTTGGAAGCAATACAAATTTAATTATATCTAGAATATCCATCTAGAAAGAAATACCAACCACACCATGGTAATCAATCAAGGATTTGGTTCAATATTTCTCAGTCCATAAGTTTATCTTTTGGTAATCTATAAACACCATCCAACTCGTGACTGGTCTCACGGGTATAAGCTCATTTTTGTTACTAGGCAGCACTATAATTCCTCCTTTCTTTGGGATACATTGAACTGGGCTCACCCATGTGCTATTTGAGATTAGATACATGGTGCTCGCATATAACCACTTATTATATCTTTCTTTACTACTTTTTGCATTAGAGGATTCAACCTCTATTGATGCTCGACATTCTGTATACAATTGAGCTCTAACTTTGTCTTATGAGTATAAATACCAAAACCAATATTGATATTATCTGTAATGATCCACCCAATGGACCAAATATATCTTCTCACAACCGACTTTAAAGCTTTCACTTGCTATGGAAAAAAATCTCCTATAATAATATTAGATAAGGTATTACCATCCCTCAAAAAGACATAACAAAGATGCAAGGGTAATGGTTTGAGCTCAAGTTGTGGTTGAGCCTCAATTGAAGGCTTGGCAGAAGAACTCTCCTAATTTTTCAATTAGTTTACATAGGTTCTTATTGTAGGAACCAAGACCCGTCAAGAAAGCCACGATATCATCATACTCCTTGATATCTTTACATCCATAATCCTACTAGACCTGTGCTAGTCACTCATTAACTAAATTCACCTCCATAGCATCTGCCAACTCATCTTCAATCATGTAAATCACCAAAATCACTTGTAAGTTCTTTGGTTGATTCATGTACTTGCACACATTAAACGTCAAGTCTTATCCATTCACTCTAAATTTCATCTAACCATATTTTGCATCTACTAATGCTCTTTTGGTTAAAAGAAAAGGCCTACAAAGAATGATTGAACTTTGTAGTATATCTCAGAATGTAGGATCACAAATTTGGTGGGAAATGTGAATTTATCAACTCAAACTAGAACATCATGCATAATCTCACAAATTATTTAATAGACCAATTTGCCATTAAAAGTCTCATGGTTGTGGACTTTAGAGCTCCCAATCCCAACTTCTTGAATATATCTAGAGGCATCAAGTTAATACTTGCCCCTAAATTACACAAATCCTTTCCAAATTGATGTAGCACAATGACACAAGGGATAAAAAATGCATTGGAGACTTTTTTTCTTAACCAATATATTGCTCAAAATTATAGCACTACAACTATGTGAGATCTCCACTATTTTTTATGTCCATGGTCCTTTTCTTTGTCACCAAGTATTTCATGAACTTGGCATGTCAGGCATCTCAAGTAAAGCTTCAACCAAAGGAATATTCACTGACAAGTTTATAAATTTTGACAGAAACTTCTTAAACTTTATATCATCTTCCTTCTTCTTAAACCTTTGTGGAAAATTAAGGGGTATTTTTATTGATGAATTTAGGGAAATAGACTTTCATACAGTTTTGGAATACTTCCATCGACTGTTTTTGGTCTCTTCTCACTCTCAGCTCTCTCTTCCACTTCTTCCAAGTTTTTAACACTAGGCTCATTAGGAATAGGGACTTTATCATTTGACTTTTTACGTGTTTTCCTCTTTTCACTCACTTACTCTTCAAATTCCCTCTCATTAGGGTCTTCATCATGATTCATAATATCATTACCAAGGGTTCAACCACTCCTAGAATCAAATTTCCATGTAATGGACATTATTTTTAGGATTTGCCACAGTATTACTAGGGAGACCCCCCTTTTGTCTAGTGTTCAAGTGAGATGAGATTTGGCTCAATTGATTTTTAATTTTCTTGATTGAGAATGAATATGAGGTGAAAATTTGATTAGATTGAAAAAATTCTCTTTTTATCTCCCTTGAAATCTTGTCACTCCCTTCAACCCCTAGAAGATACGAGAATCTTCTTTCTTATAACTTTTGGGTCCACGGCGGTAGTCTATTTACCTTTTTGCCTATCAAGGGGAAGGATGTAGCTATTATGATCATTGTTTGTCTCTCCAATCATGATTCTTGTCTTTCTCATTCTTTCTCTAATCTCTATCATGTTCACGGTCCATGTAATTACCATTTTTTCAGTCACAGTCCCTTTTCTTCCAACCTTTATTTTTACTTTCCCTTTGGTAGATAGGTAAGAAAACCCTCATTTGGTTCAACAAAAACCAAATTTCTTCATCAGTGACTCTTCCACATCATCTTCATATGATCTAGTTCTCTTTGAAGCTATGGCATTGACCGTTTTTGGAGTTGAACCCATGACATGTTTTGTGGGGAGATCCACTTGTGTCATTACTTTGTCCATGTTTTTTTGTTTCTAATCATCTTTATTCATTTGTTCTTGGCTCACATAATATGTGTCAGGGTCCCCTAACGTCCACCTTGGTATCTTATGTGTGTCACGTACTACTTTTCTTTGTTACTTGGTCCAATAACCCTAAAGAAACTCCAAAATATTACTTGATCAATAACCCCATCTGCATTGTCCACTATCATCTTATTCAATTGGTCCAATTATCTATAGAATATTTGAAAAAACGTCATATCTGGCACTTCATGGCTTGAACACTATGGAAGATCATTTTTTAATCTCAACTACACTTCGTGCATGGTTCCCCAATAATTTATAGGAAGTTTGTGATCTCGTCTCTCAATTAAAGCATGTGGGGTGGTGGGAAAAATCGATCTAAGAAGGCCATAAACAATTCAATTCAAGATGAAATAGAGACTTTGGGAAACTCCCACAACCATAACACCACTTCACCAATCAAAGAAAATGGGAACAACCTCAAATGAATGGACTCTTGTGGAATATTAACAATTTCAAATGGGATATAAATGTCTATAAAGTCTTTCAAGTGCATTTTTGCATCTCATGATCTATTCCTATGAATAATACCTTCAGTTGGAGTAGCTTAAGAATCATACTTGTGATGTGAAAGACCGCATTGCCAACCATATGCGGTAGCGAATTACACTCACCCATCCAGTTTCGCTCAAGTGATATTCATTATCAAGTTGTCCATCAAAGGTAGCGGTATCTCTATCATGATGACTCATTGTGCCTTGTTCATCTAGGTTATCACCTAAGATAGACAAAAACAACAAATATAGTAAATTTTAACACTATGGCGAGTTAAAAAATTAATAACACTACAATGAATGAACAATATGTATCATTCCCCAACAACATCGCTATTGTGATAACGCTCAAATATACCTTAAGATGTATGCAGTTGCAAGCAATTTAATATTTTACCCAACTTGGAGTTAGGGTCAAATCTATAGGGAATTAAGGAGATAGGTTCACCTTCAAGTGGAACAAGTGACTAAATGTTTGCTCATAATGCAATAAATTTAAATAGAGGGTTTGTTCAATCAATTTTATGTTTAAATAGTCAATTTTGAATTTTGATTTGCAAAAGTGAATTCAGAAGTGTGTAATCAAGAGTAAAAGATACTTAATGTTATGCATCATGAGTGCGATTATATGCATGGGTAAGCACTAATTTTCCTAAATTAAAGGATGTTTTAGGGTCATGGGTATTAAGTGAGGGGAAAGGAAAATATCCAAAATTCCCTCAACTTAAAAGCTGGAAAAGATTGTTGTCGGTGACTATGAGTCACTATACGACTCACAAGGACTCACTACAGCTTCTCGCCATTAGTCATAGTTAAGAAAATAACCGAAGGACCCTTATCTAGTGACCCTACGATTCACACCATATAACTTATTAGGTGACCCTACGACTGGTAGAGTCTAAGTCATAATCAAGGCAAAATACTTTGGGCATCACACTGAGTTGGTTACGAATGGGACTATACGACTCATTTTGAGTCTTTACAACTCGTTTAGAGTCTTTACAACTCGTAACCCCTAGTCGTAGTCACAACAAAAACTCCAGGACAACATGCTAGCAAGGATACTATTGTGTCCCTAAGACCCATAATGACATGTTACGACTTGCTTGAAGAGTCATAGTTTGGGCAGGGAGTTTAAAAAAACTCTAAAACTTTTCAAGGAACAAAATTTAGGGTGTTACATTCTCCCACCTTAGTATTATTCATCCCCGAATGATGAGACAAAGCTATTGTCACGACCCAAACCAGATCCTGGCCGTGACGAGCATTTCAAACCATGGAGACCCAAAACACCCCTATCTGTCTGGTAATCATGCACCTAATTCATATGATCAAAGTAATGCGGAAGAAACACAATATAACGGAAACATGGTCAAGAATCATATGAAAATGAAAATGGGGAATAGTGTCCCACAATCTAACTCAACATCTCTAAAACCGTCTGCGAAATCTCTACTACATGACTAAAAAAATGTCTATCTGAAAACTGGGACAAAGCCCTCAGCAAACCCAAAACTAATATAAGATAAAAGGACTGTAGGACATAAGACCTTCCGAAACATAAAAGGCTCACCACTTGTCTCTGCAACTCTGTCTGAATGATCTATTGATTCTCTTGACCCCTAAACTGGGCCTCTGAACCTGGGAGGTTGGAGAGGGAAGGGAGTCAGCACAAAAGTACTAGAACGTAGAGATATCAAAACAAAACATAATATTTTTACAAAGTATAGTTGAGAGCCATTATAAAGCAATTTCGTATCAAATCATTTGAAAGCACATGGATGTAATGCAATAGTTTTTCTCAACAATAATGAAATGCAACTGAGCTAGGTGGAATACCCTACATAATTTACACCAACTGTCAAACCTCGATTGCCTCCGAGATTAAAGTATAAGTGAGGGAGAGACACACAAGACCACAAATCATGGTGTCTCGACCCAAATCAAATATGGTAGTCCACAAGACCACAAAGCATGGCTACTAACCATAATCCCAATTTGGGATAATATAATATTAGGTACGCAAGACCACAAAGCATGGTACCAAGTTCCTGAGTCAGCAAACACGGTTTCCAGTGTAGAATCAATTGACTCATACTTTATTTGGGCAACCACCTATCTCATTTAAAATCAATGCATCCAAATTTCATCTTATTCAATCATATGTTGTATTTTGTAGGGTATCGTCATACCCAACTTGCAAGTTATCAATATCACATCCACATATGCATAATCATGTAAAAACCAAGGTGCTTCATCATTTACAAGTGGTGAACAATATTTATTTCAAATTCATGCTCTCTTTTGTTGATCACAATATAATATGGAGTATCGAAACATTATCATGGGAATTTGAAAACAATTTATCATTCATATTTATCAAACTTCCATGGAAAATCTCAAATCACATATGCATGGTTTCAACCATTGAAGTATATAGGCAAACAATTCCCTTGACATAAAGTAAATGACTTAGAAATCATATTGAAAGCAAGATATTAGAATTTGATTGAAAACCCCCATTTAAAAGCATGCATGTTCATAAAAACTACACCCATGAGATTTTTGGACAACCCCACGTACCTCTATTTCCAAGGATAATAGGTGTTTCTTGAAGCTTGCGGATTGATGAATCCAAATATGTAATTATCTTTGAAAACCTACGATGAAATCTTGAACTATTTGGGTTTTTTATTTTGAAACCCTAAGGAAAATATTGAGCACTTTTGATGAAAGAATATGTATTTTGGGGTCCTTGGAACTAAATCTCGTGTTTTAGGGCCAAGTAAGGGTGGAAAAGGACCACTTTGTCCTCAACACGGAGTGTTTAAATCACCAGAATTCCTTACATAGGCGCCGCCCATCCCGTTGCCTATGTTCACATAGGCACCGCCTAGGCTATCGCCTATGTTTGCATAGGCGCCTCCTAGGCTATCGCCTATGTTTCCATAGGCACCGCCTAGGATATCGCCTATGTTTGCATAGGCGCCGCCTAGGCTATCGCCTATGTTTTCATAGGAGCTGCCTAGGCTATCGCCTATGTTTGCATAGGCGCCGCCTAGGCTATTGCCTATGTTTTCCAGTGGCCATGGGCGATTGGTTAGGCGACGCTTATCACTTTGAAGGTCCATAACTTCTTGCTCGGGTGTCGGATTTTTGTCAAATTGGTATTGTTGGAAAGCTAACTTGAATACCTATTATTTGACATGTAGTAGGCTTCCTAATTCGACATATACAGAGAGTTATAGTCGATGGAAGCTGACACACTTTACAACATCTACTTAAACTTAGTCGATCGAAATAGTTCCAACTCGTCCTTGAGTTGAAGGACCTCTATGGTCTAAATTCAAGCTTGAGCGGATTCACATGCTATACAATAATTAACATGCCGTATTGGCATAGGATTTTATGGCTTCAGGATTAGTAACGCATCAAAATCATGGTCTATATTGTAGCTCGAATTGCGGGGCATTACATTATCCCCCCCTTAGGATCATCCATCCCCGAATGATGATGCGGGACACAGATAGATACGATTTCAAGCATAATAAAGGACTAGGAAACATACGATAGGAATAGTACCTTCTGTCTCCTCCTCCATCGAAGCAAACAAATTGGGATATCTGATTCTCATGTCATCTTCTAACTCCCAAGTTACTTCTTTAACTTTCTGATTCCTCCACAGTACCTTTACTAAGGCTATCTCTTTGATCCTCAGCTTTCGAACTTGGCGATCTAAAATTTCAATGGGCTCTTCTTCATAAGACAAGGAGTCTATCACTTTAATACCCTCTAATGGCAATACCATAGAATGATCTCCAATGCATTTCTTCAACATGGATACATGGAATACCGGATGAACGGAACCCAAACTTGCAGGCAATTCTAACTCATATGCAACTGTACCAATCTTTTTCAAAATCTGATATGGCCCTACATAACGAGGTCTCAATTTACCCCTTTTTCCAAACCGTATAACTCCTTTCATAGGAGAAACCTTGAGAAACACCCAATCACCAATTTCAAACTCTAGCTCTTCTCTGAACATTAGCATAGGACTTATGACGACTCTGAGCAGTGTTGAGTCGTTCTCTAATGATTTTTACTTTCTCTATTGCCTGATGAACAAGATCAGGCCCATACAACTAAGTCTCACCCACTTCATACCATCCTATCGAAGACCTACATCTCCTTCCATACAAGGCCTCAAAAAGAGCCATCTTGATGCTAGCATGGTAGCTATTATTGTAAGCGAATTCAACCAGTGGCAAGTGATCTACCCAACTACCTTTGAAATCAATGACGCATTCCCTCAACATATCTTCGAAGGTCTGAATGGTACGCTCAGCTTGCCCATCCATCTGAGGGTGGAAAGTTGTGCTCAAATTCACTTGTGTACCTAAACCCTTCTGAAAGGATCTCCAAAACTGAGATAAAAACTGCGTACCTCTGTTGGATATAATAGACACTGGTGCCCTATGCAATCGAACTATCTCCTCAATGTAAATCTTACCATAAATCTCTCCCGAATAATTAGTCCTCACAGGCAAAAAGTGGGCTCACTTAGTCAACCGATCTACAATCACCCATATAGAATCATACTAGTTATGGGATCTCAGAAGTCCTGTAATGAAGTCTATATTTATCATCTCCCACTTCCATAAAGGCAGGGCTATCTCTTGAAAAGTACCACCCAGACTCATGTGTTCTACCTTCACTTGCTGATAGTTCAAACACTTGGACACAAAATCAGCTACATCACATTTCATGTTATTCCACTAATACAAGGTTTTCAGATCATGGTACATCTTAGTAGAGCCTGGGTGAATGACATACCTAGAAGTGTGCGCCTTATTAAGGATTCTTTCCCGTAGCCCATCGACATTAGGTACGCACAACCTACCCTGAAATCTCATAATACCATCGCCACCAATTTCAAATGACATAACCTTTTGTTGACCCACATCTTTCTTGATTTGCATCAAGATGGGATCTTCAACCTGCTTCTCCTTAACTTCAGCACAAAGAGATGACTTAGCTAACTTATGAACAATCACCCCTCCATCTTTGGAATCTAAGAGTCGCACTCCCAGATTTACAAGGCGGTGAATATCCTTCACCATCTCTTTCTTTCCTTCTTCTACATGAGAAAGGCTGCCCATAGACAACCTGCTAAGGGCGTCGGCTACAATATTTGCCTTGCCCAGATGGTAATGCAGACTCATATCATAGTCTTTCAAAATCTCCATCCAATGTCTCTGCCTGAGGTTTAATTCTTTCTGTGAGAAAACATACTGTAAACTCTTATGGTCAGTATAAATATGAACATGCACTCCATAGAGATAGTGCCTCCAGATTCTAAGTGCAAACACCACGGCTGTTAACTCCAAGTCATGAGTGGGGTAATTGCGCTCATGCACCTTTAACTGCCTAGATGCATAAGCTATCACCTTACCACACGGCATCAATACATACCAAGTCCCACATGGGACGCATCACAATAAACCACAAAATCATCTACACCCTCGGGAAGGGTCAAAACAGGAGCAGTAGCCAGCTTGTCCTTCAATTTCTCAAAACTATTTTCACACAAATTAGACCACACAAACTTTATCTTTTTCTGAGTCAGTTTAGTAAGCGGAGCATCTATGGAAGAAAAAATCTCTACGAACCTCCTGTAATACCCAGCCAAACCCAAGAAGCTTTGAATATCGGTTGGAGTCATGGGTCTGGGCAATTTTCTCACTGCTTGAACTTTCTGGGGATCCACTCTTATCTCGTCACTAGACACAATATGCCCTAGTAAGGCAATAGCGTCTAACCAGAATTCACACTTAGAAAATTTGGCATACAGCTGATGATCCTTAAGGGTCTGAAGGATAATTCAGAGGTGATTGGCGTGATCCTCTTTACTCTTAGAATAGATCAGAATATCATCAATAAATAAAATGACAAACAAGTCAAGAAACTAATGGAACACTCTATTCATAAGATCGATGAAGGTTGCAGGGGCGTTTGTCAACCCGAAGGACATGACTAGAAATTCGTAGTTACCATATCGAGTTCAGAAGGCTGTCTTGGGTATGTCTGACTCCCTAACTTTCAACTGATGATAACCCAAATGAAGGTCTATTTTTGAAAAACACTTGGCAACCTGAAGCTGGTCAAAAAGGTCGTCAATCCTAGGAAGAGGATATTTATTTTTAATCGTGACCTTATTCAGCTGACGGTAGTCTATGCACATCCAAAGAGACCCATCCTTATTTCGCACGAAGAGCACGGGTGCACCCCATGGGGAAACACTAGGGCGAATAAAACCTTTGTCTAGGAGGTCTACAAGCTGTTCCTTTAACTCCTTTAGTTTTGCGGGGGCCATTCTATATGGCGGAATAGAAATAGGACGAGTATCTGGCAATACATCAATGCCAAAATTTATCTCCCTATCAGGGGGTATCCCTGGGAGATCTTCGGGAAAGACTTGTGGGAATTCATTCACTACAGGGACTGACTGTAGAGGAAGGTTACCAACTTTTGAATCTTTTACTCAGATTAGATGATACATACAACCTTTGGAGATAAGCTTTCAGGCTCTAAGATAAGAGATAAAGTGGCCTCTAGGTTCCACAGAACTCCCTGCCCAAACAACTGGTGTCTTATTCGAGAAAGAAAAAGTGACCTTTCAGGTTCTGCAATCAAGGGTGGCATAACACGAATGGAGCCAGTCCATCCCAAGAATGGCATCAAAGTCTATCATATCCAGTTCTATAAGGTCTGCCATAGTTTCCCTACCATGAATAGACACGACATAATTTCTATATACCCTTCTAGCAACAACAGAATCACCTACAGGAGTAGAAACAGAGAAGGGTTCTACAATAACTTCGGGCTCAAACCCGAAACCAATAGCCACATAAGGGGTCACATAATATAAAGTAGACCCGGGATCAAGCAATACACAAATATCACAAGAAAAGATTCGTAACATATCGGTGACAATATCTGATAAAGCTTCCGCCTCCTAGCATTTAGTCAAAGAATATAACCGGTTGCGACTGCTTTCGGAAGCTGAAGGGGCACCCTTAAGGAAAGGAGCTGTAGAGGCGGCTTGGGACTTAGCCCCCCCCCCCTGCATTTACTCCAGCAAATGGACAATCTCTTTGAAGGTGACCCACTTTTCCATAAGTATAGCAGTTTCTTCCCTCAAACCAGCACTTCCCTAGATGATTTCTTCCACAAACCTTACACCGCGGATGAGTACGATGCTGCTGGGCCATACTGCCCTGAGACTATATACCTAAAGCTTTGGACCCATGAGGAGTCTGAAAATTCTGAGTTTGTCTATCTATCGGTGGTCTGGGTGCTGGAGCGCTGGCTACTGACTGTGCATTATTCCAAAACTTCTTCCTTTTTGACCACTTATTACCCCAGTTACCACTCTGCGACTGACTCTGGTGTAGGTCTGCAGATCTAGCTCTCTTAGCTGTCTGTCTTTCTCTCTAGATTCAGCAATCTTTTTCTTCTTCACTTCTACTTGATGCGTATGAACGGTCAGTCGAGCAAAGTCTAACTCCTTATTCAACATAGCCCCCTGGTACTCAAGTACCAGGTCATCAGCAAGGCTAGATGCAAACTTCCTCATCTGGGCCTTCATATTACTAGTCAACTCTGGTGCGTAGAGGGCTAGTTTATTAAACTTCACAGTGTACTCCTGGACACTCATACTTCCCTGCTTCAGATTCATAAACTCTTCCACTTTGGCCTCCCTCAACTCCAGAGAAAAGAATCGATCAAGGAAGGCTTCCACAAATTCGCCCCAAACTGTGGGCTCAGCACTTTCACCTTTTTCATCTTCCCAGTCGGCATACCACTGACTCGCAACGTCCTTGAGCTGATAGGTTGGTAGCTCCACCCCTTCAACCTCATCCACATACATCACCTTAAGGATCTTTTCCATAGCATCCATGAAATCCTGTGGATCTTCCTCCACCTTGGTGCCAGTGAACTTAGGTGGGTTCATCTTTATGAAATGTCCGACTCTAGTAGCCTCAGATGTAACAGATGCAAACCCAACATCTTTAGATCGTTGAGCTTGGTTGGCTACCAACTGTGTCAGCATATGAATAGACCGTCTGAATTCTGTATTAGAAATATCTCCCTGAGCAGTTGGGGGATGGTTGACATTAGTCCGTGGAGCCCGAGATGGACTGGTCGGGACTGGAGGGTCTCCCGAAGTAGGGACAAATTCTGGAATATGAGCCCTAATATGGGTCCGCATCCCATGGGTGGGACAAACCTCATCTGCCTGAGCATTCTGATCGACGATACGACGTGGAGGCATAACTATGTTTCTAAAACACAAGTGATCATTAATTAGGGGATAGTTCAGACTCTAAAGCACGAACTAAATCACAAAGAAGGGAAACATTTCCTAAATGCCTAGAAGCCTCCTGCTTATAAGTGTGGCGCGCTACACACCCATAAAAAAGACTCTACCCGATGCGATTTTGCAGACACCCTGGGACCATGAAACGCGCATTGATACCAAGTTTGTCACGACCCAAACCAGGTCCTGGCCATGACGAGCATTTCAAACCATAGAGACCCGAAACACCCCTATCTGTCTGGTAATCATGCACCTAATTCATATGATCAAAGTAATGCGGAAGAAACAAAATATAACAGAAACATGGTCAAGAATCATATGAAAATGAAAATGGGGAATAGTGTCCCACAATCTAAATCAACATCTCTAAAACTGTTTGCGAAATCTCTACTACATGACTGAAATAATGTCTATCTGAAAACTAGGAAAAGGCCCCCACCAAACCTAAAATTAATATAAGATAAAAGTACTGCAGGACATAAGACCTTTTGAAACATAGAAGGCTCACCACTTGTCTCTGCAACTCTATCTGAATGATCTACTGATTCTCTTGACCCCTAGACTGGGCCTCTGAACCTGGGAGGTTGGAGAGGGAAGAGGGTCAGCACAAAAGTACTGGCACGCAGAGATATCAAAAAAAAACATAATACTTTTACAAAGTATAGTTGAGAGCCATTATAAAGCAATTTTGTATCAAATCATTTGAAAGCACATGGGTGTAATGCAATAGTTTTTCTCAATAATAATGAAATGCAACTGAGCTAGGTGGAATACCCTACATAATTTACACCAACTGTCAAACCTTGGTTGCCGCCGAGATTAGAGTATAAGTGAGGGAGAGACACACAAGGCCACAAAGCATGGTGTCTTGACCCAAAACAAATATGGTAGTGCATAAGACCAGAAAGCATGGCTACTAACTATAATCACAATTTGGGATAATATAATATCAGGTACGCAAGACCACAAAGCATGGCTACTAACTATAATCCCAATTTGGGATAATATAATATCAGGTACGTAAGACCACAAAGCATGGTAACAAGTTCCCGAGTCGGTAAACACGGTTTCCAGCGTAGAATCAATTGACTCATGCTTTCTTCGGGCAACCACCTGTCTCATTTAAAATCAATGTATTCAAATTTCATCTTATTTAATCACATGTCGTATTCTATAGGGTATCGTCATACCCGACTTGCAAGTCATCAATATCACATCCACATATGCATAATCATGTAAAAACCAAGGTTCTTCATCATTTACAAGTGGTGAACAATATTTATTTCAAATTCATGCTCTCTTTTGTTGATCACAATATAATATGGAGTATCGAAACATTATCATGGGAATTTGAAAACAATTTATCATTCATATTTATCAAACTTCAATGGAAAATCTCAAATCACATATGCATGGTTTCAACCATTGAAGTATATAGGCAAACAATTCCCATGACATAAAGTAAATGACTTAGAAATCATATTGAAAGCAAGATATTAGCATTTGATTGAAAACACCCATTTAAAAGCATGCATGTTCATAAAAACTACACCCATGAGATTTTTGGATAACCTCACGTACCTCTATTTCCAAGGATTATAGTTGTTTCTTGAAGCTTGCAGATTGATGAATCCAAATATGTAATTATCTTTGAAAACCTATGGTCAAATCTTGAACTATTTGGGTTTTTTATTTTGAAACCCTAAGGAGAATCTTGAGCACTTTTGATGAAAGAATATGTATTTTGGGGTCCTTGGAACTAAATCTCATGTTTTAGGGCTAAGTAAGGGTGGAAAAGGACCACTTTGTCCTCAACACGGAGTGTTTAAATCACCAGAATTCCTTACATAGGTGCCGCCCATCTCGTTGCCTATGTTCAGATAGGCGCCGCCTAGTCTATCGCCTATGTTTGCATAGGCGCCGCCTAGGCTATTGCCTATGTTTTCCAGTGGCCATGGGTGATTGGTTAGGCGATGCTTATCACTTTGAAGGGTTATAACTTTTGCTCGGGTGCCGGATTTTTGCCAAATCAGTATCGTTGGAAAGCTAACTCGAATACCTATCATTTAACACGTAGTAGGCTTCCTAATTCGACATATACAGAGAGTTATGGTTGATGGCAGCTGACACACTTTACAACGTCTACTAAAACTTAGTCTATCGAAATAGTTCCAAATCGTCCTTGAGTTGAAGGACCTCTATGGTCTAAATTCAAGCTTGAGCGGATTCACATGCTACACAATAATTAATATGCCATATTGGCATAGGATTTTATGACTTCGGGATCAGTAACGCATCGAAATCATGGTCTATATTGTAGCCTGAATTGCGGGGCGTTATAGCTATCATTAGCATGAGTTAACACAGAGAACATCCACACTTACCTTTAACAAAGACAAAAAACAAAGATATCAAGGTATTCACAGTTTCCTTTAACAAAGTCAGAAAAAAAAGATGTTAAGGAATACACATACCTCAAGCAGGATTATTCAGAACGAAAATAAGAAAGGATATTTGGAATTCATGTCCTCTTCGACTTCCCAATTAGTTTCTTTACACTTTGGCTTCGGAGCCAAAGTCAACTTATTTTTCAATTCTCAAAACTACCCTCACAAGCATCAGACTATAGGAACTTACCTTTTTCTGAGTCAACTTAGTTAATGGGGCCACAATAGAAGAAAAACTTTCCATAAACCTCCTATAGTACCCAGCTAAACCCAAAAAGCTCTGAATATTAGTTGGAGTCGTGGTTCTACGCCATTTTTTTACCACCTTAACTTTCTACAAATCTAACATGATCACCTAATTAGACACAACATGACCTAAATAGGTCACAGTATTAAACTAAAACTCATAATTGAGAACTTTGTATACACCACTGATCTTTAAAGGTCTACAACACCATGTGGAGGTGACCGATATAATCCACCTCACTCTTGGAGTATACTAAAATATCATTAATAAATACAAATGTGAATAAGTCTAAGAACTTACGAAAGACCCGGTTCATAAGATCCATGAATGTCGTCGGGGCATTAATCAATCCAAAGGATATCACCAAAAACTCAAAATGACCATATCGGGTTTGGAAAGCATTCTTAGGGATATCCACCTCCCTAATCTTCAACTGATGGTAACCCAATCAAAGATCAATCTTAGAAAAGTACTTAGCACCCTGAAGCTAGTTAAAGAGATCATCAATCCTAGGAAGTGAATACTTATTCTTCACAGTCACCTAATTCAACTAGCGGTAATCTATACACATTCAAAGGGACCTATACTTCTTATGCACGAAGAGTACCAGAGCACCCCATGGAGAAACACTAGGGCGATAAAACCCTTATCTAAAAGATCTTTCAACTGCTTCTTGAGTTCTTTCAACTTAATAGGAGCCATTCTATAGGGAGGGACATAGTTAGAAAGTGTGTCGGAAAGAAGATCAATCCCAAATCAATTTTCCTATCGGGAGGAACACCAGGAAGATCATCAGAAAACACCTCAAAAAACTCACTGACCATAGGGATAGATTACAATAAAGGACCTTCAGAACTATAATCCTTAACATGCACTAAATAGTAGAGACACCCCTTGGAAATCAACTTCCGGGCTCTAATATAAGAAATGAACCTTCCCTTAGGCACTAAGGAACTACATTCCCACTCAATCACCGGTTCATTCGAAAATTGGAAACTGACCTTGCTGGTCCGAAAATCAAGAGAGGCATAGCATGAGTCCAACCAATCCATTCCCAAGATCACATTGAAGTATAACATATCCAACTCAATTAGATCCACCAAGGTCTCCTTACCATAGATAGATAACACACAACGCCTATAGACTCTTCAAGCCATAATAGACTCACCCACCGAGGTGGACACAGAATCGGGATCAGGAATACACTCAAGACCAAAAATAAAATAAATAGCTATATCAAGGGTCACATAAGAAAGGGTAAACCCAAAAACAAGCAGATAATATACATCATGAGAGAAAAATTTTAGCATATCAATAACAATATTAGGAGATACCTTCAAATACTGATGGGTGGCAAAGGTATACAGATGATTTTGACCAGTACCGAAGCCAGAAGTAGCACCCTTTAGTGCAAGAGCTGAAGAAACAGCAATCGAGTCCTTATTAACCCTAGTGGCAATATTGCTTGAGGGACAGTTCCTCTAAAAGTGACCAGGCGGGCCATATCTGAAATTCCTATTCCTCCCCTCATCACAAAAGACATGGTTCAACTGTCTATAAAATCTATAAGGAGGATATGATAGAGTTGACTGAGCCTCACTGCTTGAGATTAGGCACCTTGTACCTTAAACCTACTGTTGCTCTAAAAATGGCAATCCATGGATGGTTTAGGATATGGGGCACTAGCCTTAGAATTAGAACCAAAAATCCCCCATGTCTTCTTAGAACACTACCTACCATCTTTTCTATTATTTTGTTGGCCACCACCCTGCTTAGAACACTAGGATCTCTTATTTTTTCTCTCCTCTATTTCGGTTTGATTCTTATTTTCATCTTTCACCTACTGCATATACACCACAAGCCTAGAGATATCCACGTGACTATTAAGCAAGGCGTCCTTGCTCTCCAATACCAAGTCTAGAGACAAACCCAAAGTAAACTTCCTTATCTTAGCTCTGATTCTAGACACTAGCTCAGGAGCATAACGGGACAACTGATGAAACTTCAAGGCATACTCCTTCACATATATCTTTCCTTATTTCAAATTCATGAACTTTTAATCCTTTGCCCCTCCCTCAACTCCTAACAAAATAAGCAATCAAGGAAAGCACCAGAGAATTTCTCCCATAATTCCAACTTTGCATCATTACCTCTAGACTAGTCCCATTTCTCATACCACTGATACACCACATTCTTCAACTGTTATGCAGCAAACTCCACACCCTCGAAGTCAGAAGCATGCATCACACAAAAAATCTTCTCTATCTCAACTATGAACTATTGAAGATCCTCTTCAACCTTAGAACCAGTAAAGGTCGGAGAGTTCAACCGCATAAATTGGCCAACCCGAGTGGACTCAAAAGAACTCACAACAGCACCAGTAAGACCCAAATAACGTGACTGAGATGTCACCAACTGGGTCAACAGATGAATAGAATAAGCATCACTAGTATCTCCTCAGGTGACTGAGCAAGAGTGTCACTAGCTGGAGAAGGATCAATGGGGACCAGTGGAACTCCACTAGGTCAATCAAAAATAGCGACCCTAGAAAGGGTCTAAACTCCATAAGTAGGACGAGACCAGTCCATATTATCCTCAAGCAGGATAGAAGAGTTTCTATGAGCATCAGATCTCTTGGAAGGCTTGATCTAAAAAGAGAACAAATGGGAATTAAAGAAGATTTTAACACCCTAAACATTACATCCCAAAAGTATTTCACAAGAAAGGGAAACATTCCTAAATGCCTTGTAGCCTCTCTCTTATAAATGTGGCATGCTACATAACCATAAAAGAGACTCTACTTGACACGACTTTGTAGGCACCCAATGATGCCAAACCTAGGTTCCAATACCAACTTTTTCAAGACCTGAACTAGGGCCTAGACATGATGGGTATCCCAAGTCCAACGAGGATCGGAGACCACCCCCTTGCCTAGCCAACATAAAACATAACACCTAGCAGCAGATGAATTCTAAACATATAACAAGATAAAAAGGTAATGAACTCACAGACATCTAAGAGTGTCATCATCAATACCTAATCCATTGTAATATCCATAAAGCCTCTACTAATTTAGAAATAATCTAAGTTGGGGCGTGCCCCAATTCTGACTATAATAATGACAATGGTAATATCAAAGTGAATTCTTCAATTCTAAGCTATAGAATAAAGCTAATGAAATAACTAAGTCTTTTAGAGAATGGAAGCTCACCTCTTCACCATGAATGATCGATGAACTGAGTCAATCTATCTAACACTTTGTGGGAAAAGCAAAATTGCCTTTGGACCCTATATTACATGGGAATACAATATTTAGAGACGGTTAGTGGGTTGAACACTATCATATAACTTAAGGATAGGGGAAAAGATAAGGCTAACTCAAATCCAATTTAAAATCCCACACACATCAGCATATACATGTATAAGCATTATGCTAGGAAAGGGAACAAGGCTTAGCATGAAGTAAAACTTTATCTTGGACTATGTAGCTCAATCGTCATAATAAGCACCCACGGGTTATATAGGTTCAGCTACTCCTGCTAAAAAAGCCCCAGCGCATGTTAATCGCATGAACTAGAGAAAAATTAAAGTAATGTTATAGCCATCAAGGAAAATATCCATCCCAAAAATAAATAAATTTATATATATGTATATATCATGTGACACATGCACATGGTCATCAAGACCAATCCATACACCGGCAAACATGAGTTTCTAATATAAGTCATCCAAGACCCAAACCTTCACCGCTTAGCTACATAAACCCCATTAAGCCCAATTTGAATCAAGTTTCACATAACTTATTTATTAACTAAAGAATCAACCACTAAGGCATACTATGGGTATAGTCATACCCTTACACTTGCAAGCTTATCTTTATGCCATAACAATCACATTAACTTGGGGAAATGCCTCAACCCCCTTTGTTTATAAAATCAAAACATAGATAACAAGGTCTTCAAAATCTATGTTCAATGTTTATCCATTTATGCAATGCTATATTATAAGTGAGCAGGTCAAACCAAGTGACAATTTCACAATTCAAAGCCATTTACACTAGTGTGTTTAGGGAATAAAATTATTCAAACCAATTCCAAGTTCAAACACTAATTTGGGGAATACCTTAACCCCCATTCTAATTCCCTCATCCATTCACCCCCATTAATTCAAAACATCAATTTCAAAGCATAAATAACTCATCAAAGCTATGGGAAAATAATTTAAGGATCAAACATTCCACCAACCCTCAACCACATCAAAACCCATATTTACATCCATACAATTAAACTATTTAAAATATATGATTTTCATGAAATAATATTTGGGGAAGAGTAACATGCCTAAAATACCAAGATTTATGAAGTGAAATCAACCTTTGAGCCCTTAGATAACCAACTTCTTGGAAACCCTAAGTATCCTGACCTTAGAGAATTTAGAGAGTTTATGATTGTTTAAGTGTTGAAAATAACGTCCCATGGGTGTTTTAGGATCGTGGGTATTAAGTACGGGAAGAGGGAAATGTCCAAAATTCCCTCAACTTAAAAGCTAAAAAAATTACCACCAGTGACTACGGATCACTATACGACTCATAAGGACTCACTACGGCTTATCACCATGAGTTGTAGTTAAGACAGAAACTGAAGGACCCTTCTCTAGTGACCCTATAATTTATACCATACAACTCTTTATATGACCCCACTACTCTACTGTCCAAGTCATAATAAAGACAGAATACTTTGGGCATCACACTAGTTTGGTTACGTATGGGACTATATAACTTATTTTGAGCCTTTACGACTCATAACCCCTAATCATAGTCACAATAGAAACTCCAGGACAACATACTAGTCAGGCTACAATTGGGTCCCTAAGACCCATAATGACACGTTACAACTCATTAGGAGAGTCATCGTCTGGTCAGTGAGTTTAAAAAAACTCCAAAAATTTTTAAGGGCCTAGATCGGGAGGTTACAACATGCCGCCTAATATGGCTAAATGCACGCACATCTTCCTCCACATATCACTAATTGTCCTCTTTCTAGTTTACTTTCTAGACAGATGTGACTCTGAGATACTAACAATAATGCCCAATGTCACATATTTCTTTTTTATTGCTTCTTTCTAATGTGATTCTCCCTCACATGTGGCAAGATATTGGAGAAAATGGCCATGCAGATCCCTATATTCTTTCCATGCATCATTCTAGGAATATTTTCACTATTTTTGCACTCTATTTGACTCGTATAGTTAACTCATCCTCAAATTCATTGATTACCTACACAAGTGAGCATTTTAACAAAAATATGCATTGTTTAAAGAAAAACAAAATGATAATTCAAGATGAAATGAATAAAATATTAGAAATAATGTTGACTTATCAATACTTGGGGCTAAGCTCTCCCATCTTCCTAAATGTCATCATTCCCTTTATGGCCAACACACAAAGAAAAAATTAATCACTAACTCCAAACTTTAAAGCACGAAGTATATGCTCACCATAGCTCTTTTGCTTGCTCTGAGCTGCTCGAAGCCTATCCTAAATAACCCGAACACTGTCTAGTAACTCCCAAAGAAAGTTGGTTTCTAGCCTCTAAGGTCTCAAATTTACCAACTAGAGATCGACATCACCTACCATATAATTCCTTGAATGCTTCCATCTGAATACTTGAATGGTAACTACTATTATAGGTGAACTCTGATGGAGCTAGGAATTTTTCCCACTGACCTCCAAAGTCTAAGACATATGCTAGGAGTATATATCTAAAATACGAAGGTCAACCTGGGTACCCAACACCACCTAAAATGTGAAGTCGAAGACACATGCTAGGAGTATATATCTCTCACTATCCATCGATCTGGAGATGAAAAGTTATGCAAAGGTCAACTTGGGTACCCAACACCACCTAAAATGCCCTAATCTTAGGTGTATTTATAATAATAAGTATCATTATCTATGCATGTTTGTCCTAGTTTTGAAAACTAGTTTATATGCTCAATCAGTTCTTAATGGTGTAATTGAGTATATATGAGTTGAATTACATGTGCATAGTGTTTATGCGGTAAATAAAAAAAGTTAATAATCAAAATGAGCAAATAGAGTTTAGACGAGAAAACTAGTATGTTCGTTTCTAGTGGACTTAAATGGATTCTATTGTGTTGTGTGCACTAATGCTTATTGTTTGATGTCATAGGAGACCATAAAAGGAGTTGGGAGCAACGTAGGAGACAGCGCACACGCAAGTATACGTGGTATTATCAAGTAGTAAAGTGGCCTTTAAGAAGTCAAGTATTGATCCCACGGAGACTTGATTCAACAAAAATTCTATTTTAGTTCACAATTTCGATTTAGTTGATGTAAGCATAACCGAAAAAAGAGTTTATAATTTATAACTTGGAATTAAAGTAAATAATGCATAAATAAAAAGATCTTGAAATAATCAATAGGAGAAAACCCAGGGTTAAAGCATTTCAAACAATTATACTATGTCATTGAACTTCAATCTTTAACTTCTTTATCTTGGTTGTTGATTCATAGGGTTAATTGCATGATTATGATTTCCCAACCTCTAATCCTTTACCTAAGCTGAACATTACAACTACATCATTGAGCAAGGATGTAATGGTCCACTTAAGTTCTTTAAGCTATCATCCTTCGTTTGAATCAAGTAAGGCATCTAAGTACATCCCTGTCCTAGATACTAATTTAAATTCCTTATTTCATAAAGAAATACAAACCATGCTTTGTTTATTCCTATGTTCTATCTCCCTATTCCCTCTCCTGAGATCAAAAGATAGACAATTGATGTATTTTAAGGGTCGCAAATCCTTAAAATAGTTTTAAAAAGAATAAACAAACAACCAATAATGACAAGCAAATTAAACGAACTTAATTCAAAATAATAGTACTCATGTTCTTTGTTTTAACCCCGAAAAGAGGGTTTTTAGCAACTCATAGCCATAATCAACATCCAAATAATTGTATGAATGATTATAACCATAAATAAAGCTAATTAAATAAATATAAACCTAAAAAGAAGTTTTGGTAGCCTCCAATGTTGTTCCAAGCGATCTAGGGGTTCCAAGATGATCACAACGTGATTTAACACGTTATATTTATAGTAAACAAGTCATAAACCAAAAATGATTGGGTTTCCATGATATTATCCTTCAGCTGGGCAGTTTCTTTCTGGTTTTGATGGCCACGATGCCATGGTGACATGCCAATCCGCAATTGTCAATTTCTAGAATATCATTATGATTTCACCGCGTCGCAGTACTTCCTTAATCGCCATTAAAAGATACACGCACCAGTGGGTCACAAATTTGGGCCTCTTTTGAATCTAGTGATGTTTGCACAAGACCATTGGCCGCTCATAGAGTCCACACGTACCCCATACATTTTAGGGGTCCAAATTGCGTTAATTTTTGTATTGTGCTTTCGTTGAGCCATTTTGAGCTTTTTGAGTTGTTTCCACTTGATTTAAAGCTTGTATATCCTCTACATATCATCATAAGAAATTCACCAAGCCTAATATAACATTAAACACAACAATTTAGAGATCAAAACAACACAACATCCTCAACGGTAAACTAGAAACACAAGCTAAGCATAGGCTAAATTCACATTGAACATAAGCTTATTGTTTTCACTTTTGTCTTGATCCAATAGACCATTGAACATTATAAATAAGTTTTATCACATATAAATACATAATAACAATCTTATTAACTCATTAAAACACATTGGAACCCAATACAATAGACTAGAAAAATGTGACACCCCGTACATTGCATGTACTTTCCCTATTTATATGTAACTTGGTATAGCTTTATGGTATAGGTAAAGGATGAGATTTGTTGTGCAAGTATTAATGGTGTAGATGAAATTATAGATGCTGCCTCTACGTTTTATATGACACGATCAAGTTAATATTGATACAACTAGTTAAACTTGGGATCATAAACTAGTGTTTGAATCTAAAGTTTAAGGTGACCAAGTGAGTATAAATTGAAGGTTAGATTAAAAGGGTTAGGAGCTGGAAATGGAATAAAATATTGAGGTGTTTGCTTGACTTAATTAAGCTAGTAGGTGAGTCACCTACTTAAGCTATTTAGACCAAATTAATGCACCCATGGCTTTGGACCAGATTTGGGCCAACAATAATGTACTCATTTAGGCCAAATTGAACAAAAACGGAAAAAAATAGAGAAATGGTGCAACACTTAAATCTGTCAAAGGTCCAAGTTAATTGAGCCCAAAATAAGAATTTAAGCAAGTAGGTATATTACCTTCTTTGAAATTTTGAGCAGCTTGAACCCTTAAGTAAGTGCATCACCTACTTGGACTAATTTGTGGCTAGAAATGAGGTCAATAATAAGGGCTAAATATAAGATCAATATAGTTGGCCTTTTTGCTCATTTTAACCATAATATTCTCTTTTACATTTTAGCTTTCTCCCTTTCTTAACAAGGATAATAATAGCAGCCCTAAAATTCCTTCTAGGGTTCTTAAAGAAACCCTCATCTTTGCAAGCTAAGGTAAGTGAAAACACTCAAGTTTTAGCTTAACTATCTCATGGAAGATTAGGAAAACATGCTATAGGTGTCTAATTATAAATACATGGCAGATTATAGAACAGCTACTTACTTACTTTTTCTTTGTTATTAAGAGATCTCTTTTCTTCTTTGGTTTAAAATGTGAAGGAAAGTGAAAGTTGAAATTCTTGAGGAGTTCAAATTTAAGTATAAGTTGCAGAATTAAGGTAAGGTGACTGCTCCATTTTGTTCTCCTTATATATGAATTTGACAGAGAATTATAAATATGTTGTTATTGAGAACTCAAGAGATAATGAGTTCAATAAGTGATTGCTACAATAAAAGAGATTTGGGACTGTTTGATGGACTATTTTGTATGTATATGTTATGGGCTGGCAGGTTGATATTGGAGAAAGGTGTGATTAGTTTGTAATGAAATATAGAAGAAAAGTGTGGCGGTAAACCACCGAACTAATTATTGCATTTCTTTACTGCCCAATCTATTTTGTGAGTTTTTTGGAATGTATAATGAAGCCGGGGTGGTTTTGGTGAACCTTATAAGGACCTGTGTGGTATGTGGGTGTAATTAGAAGAGAAAAGAGTTAAAATAAAACCCTTGATTGATAGATTAAAGGCTTATTGCCCGGTTATTAGTTTGGGTGAAGTTAAGTAGCCTAAATATGTTGGTTGGTTTCTAATACTAGTTTACCATATATTCTATTATAGATTAATTATCTAAAAGGTGGAAAGTCAAGTCGGGTTAGTTTCAAAGTTATATAACTAGGTATGTAAGGCATACTCCATTTTGTACTCTTTGGCATGAAATCGAACATTTGTTCCATCAAGTAAGTTTCCAAGGTTATCCTGTAACAAGTGACACATAATAGCAGCGTATTATATCCTATGAAGCCAATGACCTTGTTCCCACTCTCTAACGTGTTAAAACACCACAATACATATTTATTATTAAACCTGCACACCTATCTTCGCTAGAAAATTTCAGAAGTTCTATGTTTTTTCAAATAAGACCCATGTGTTATTTTCAGCTCCTAAACACTTCATTTGTGTGCCAAAAGCTCCCTACCCCATTGTTGTTGCATTAAGTGTCCATTTACATGTCTCTTATTAGTAGATTATTGGTTCAAGGTACCATAATGTTATGACCACCAAAGTAACAATCTCAAAGGTTAAATAAACTAAGTAATGTAAATCTGTAAAACGAGTGGCAGCTCAGGGGAATAAGCCTAACATGGGCCAATCTTGATACCTTTATATATGGGTGACAGCTCAGGGGCAATAGCCTAGCATGGTCCAATCCCAATGTTCATATGTGGGTGGCAGCTTAGGGGCGTAAGCCTAGCATAGGTCGATCCCAATTTATCTTCTTACCACTGATCATTTGGTCATTTTTATTATATGGCTTACAAAGATTATGAAGTAAGAAAGGTAAAAATAATGAAAATAATGTATTGTATGTAGTCCCACAAGTATATGTAAAGGTTTCTACTAGTGCTACTTATACACTTGTATCTGATTTCTATTGAGCTCTCATATCATCTGTTCTTACCTTTAGCCTTACATATTTAGTACATATTTTCATACTGACGTCCCTTATGGTGGACCTGTATTTCATGTTGCAAGCATAGGTGCTTCAGCTAATACACTTCGTTGTAGGAGCACAGGCTATTCAGTGACTATTAGTGAGCTCCAGGTTGATTCGGGGCTTTCCGAGTTTGTTCCATATATTTTAGATTGTGTAGTAGTCAAGAGTAGGGAGAGGGTTTTTCCCAACCCTAACTAAAGTCTATGTATCTTTTAGAGGCTTTGTAGACTAATGTGAGTAGTGTCTTGTCTTTTAGATGTGGTGGCCCCAACGGCCAAGTGTTGTATATATAATTTTGTGCTTTCCAATGTAGATATTCTCATTGATGCATAATATCATGCTTGTCAGAACCTTTGGTTGTCATAGTTATATGCATGAGAAATACAAGGTTATGGATTGGTTCTCTCGGGCCTTTACAGCTACGGGTGCCTGTCCGCCCCAATAAGATTTGAGGTGTGACAAAAAAAACAGCTCAAGTTAGTTACGCTAGTTTTCTTGGTTGACTTCTAAATGATCAATTTGTATAAAAACTTATGTGAAACCACCATTAAACATTGTAAACGCATACTTTGACACATAAGTGCTTATTTATATCATTATCAACACATTTAGCATAAGAATCATCCTTAAAACAAGGCTAAAAAGGCTAGAATAGTAACGCTAGAATGAATAAATACACCTAACATCAGTAGGGAAGCAAAACAAGCTTAAATGGAATTAGAAAGGCAGCCAAAAAAGTATGGGACCTGAAGTCAAATAGAATGAGTTAACTATAAAGTAAATTAGATGTTTGGAGAACAAAGGCATGCCATCGCCTTTGAGCTCTGAGTTATGGGTATGCCATAACCTGAGTAAATAATAATTTTGAGTAAGCATCCGTGATTAGGGTATGGCATGCTCAAGGATATGCTCAATTATGGCGTGCCACGCCCAAGGGTAAAAAATTTTCAATTTTGTTATACACATAAATAGGACACTCGACTCCAATACTAAACATCTTGGACAAATTTTAGAGACAGAAAACACATGAGGAAGGCTAAAATTATGGTTTTGTTCTTTACCTTAGTTTTCTTTTAGTTTTGACATATGAATTCCATTATCATGATTCTTTGTAAAACTATGAGTAGTTAAAAACCCTCATTCTAGGGTTGAGGCTAGAAACATAATTGGGTAATTGTGGTTTATAGTTGGTTGATATGCTTACCAACTTATGTGATTTTTCTTACATTCTTCTTATTATTCTAAAGCGCATAAACTTTACGGTAACTCCAAGTCTTGAAATGAATTAGCCATAGGAGTGGAGAGATAGAATGAGGAATGTAAGGAGTGTTGATCATATCTTTAATTGTAAATTACTAATTGTTAAAAGATGATTTATGCCCCACTTGGTTAATGAAACGGGAAGATATCATAATGCATCTGAAGTAAATACTCACCTACCCGCCCAATGATTTTGTTATGAGATTAGTTTGGGTATATGACTTAGAGGATGACCATTCCCAAATTATAATATCAACCTCGTAAATCAACAATCACAATAAACATCAACACTAGCTAGAAACCACACTTATGCATGAATGTGAAGTAAAGTCATCAACCCTAGAACTCTCCATGTATCATTTAAAATCCCAATTTCATATTGTTGTTATTTCATCCATTTTGTTTATAATTACCAAGATCATACTCTTGTTACAAACTCACACGTATTTAATCTAATTAGTAACTCTAGAATTTGATAGTTTTTAATCACCAAGTCCCGGTGGGATCAATATTCATTCGAAAGGGCCATTGTATTACTTGTATGACCATGTACACTTGTGTGTTTGCTATGGAGCAACAAGTTTTTGGCGCCATTGTTGGAGACTTAAAATTGGCAACTTTCTGAATTTTAGTTTTTCTATTTGTTTTCGTAAGTGTTAGCAACTTGGTCTTAGCTTCTGAACTTGTAGGTACCAATTTGATTTGCAAGTAAGCGGGCAAGGGAAAGGGATTTAGTTGATCCATATCCTGAACTTGAGTGACGCTTACATCTAATAAGGAGGGAAGCAATACATCTCTATCACATTCCGCAAGTTCTATAAGATTAAGTTATTCTTGTACTCATGACATAAGAAAAACTAGCCCACAAGATAGTACACAAATTGGCAACCCCACTCGCAACTAATGTTACCTTCACAATCCGCAAATTAAAACTTGGAGGTAGATTTGAGTTAAAATATAACATGGTGGAGTTGTTTCTTAGCAGTGGGCAGTCACAGGCCTGTCATATGAAAATCCATAGGTTCATCTATAGAATTTCTTGGAGATCAGTGACACCTTCGTTCCTATTTGAGTCTCCACAGATTAGGTGAGGCTCACACTTTTTCCCCTTCTCATTATTGGGGGAGACAAAGAAATGGTTGAAGGCAGAACCTTCAAATTCTATCACAACTTGGGACAACTTAAAAAAGAAGTACCTCATTTGATTCTTCCTGTCTGGAAAAATTGAAATATTGAGGAGTGAGATCCTAAGTTTAAAGTTAAAGCTAGATAAGAATCTATATCACGAATAAGAGTGATTCAAGTCTCTTCTAAGAGATTATCCACATCACCAACGAGGTATTAGCTCATACTTTTGTTGAAGCTCTTAAGTATAACACAAAAATTTTGCTAGATTAAGCTGCAGATGATCAAGCGTTGGAGAAAATGTAATATAAGCTTTATACTCTTCTAAATAAAAGAGCATAACGTAATCCTGATTGGCATGGTGATGTTTCTAGAAGTGCAGTGAAGAAGCCTGCAGGTATGATTGGGGTGGATAGTGTCACAGCATTGGCCACTTAGTTGGCCTCCTTTTAATACCAAATGATGACAAAGTAAATCAAGTTAAGTGTGAATCAACCTTAGGACCAAGTAAATGCAGTTTAGCAGGCTAAAATATGGTGTCAGATTTGTGGAAATAGTGGTCACACTAAAGACTTAGGTAGAGAAATTTGGCATCGAAAAATTTCATGGGTAATGAACAGAAAGGTAACCAAAATTATGGTAATGCCTACAATCACAACTAAAAGAGTCTGCCCAATTACTCATAGGGCAATAATTAGGCTCACATTCAGCAGTTTCAGCAGCAGCGGGGCATTCAAAATAGCACTCAGGCTAGTAATATTGAAGAGACATTGAAGAATATCCTGGCTAACTAAGAACAAATGCTTGCAGAGATAAAAAAAAAAGCAACTTGATAAAAAGAATTTGGAGACACAATTGGGGCAGTTAGCTCAGGCACAGAAAACAAGACTTCGAGGAGGTTTGCCTAGTGATACAGAGAAGCCAAAGAAAGTGATGGCAATCAGCTTGAGAAGTGGTAGAGACTTGATTAAAAAACCTCCAAAGAAAAATCAAGAGTTACAGGCAGAGTTAATCTCATAGAAGACAGAGGGAAAAAAAGACAAATCGAAGAAGCTGAAGATTTGGGGAAGTCTCAAAACCCAAAATCAAAGAAAGTTGAGCGTACACAAGAGAAACCCCGACTACTGTCCCCCAGAAGCTTAAAAAGGCAAACGAGGATGCACGCTTTAAGAAGTTCTTTGCAACACTAAAAGAACTTCACATTAACCTTTGTTTGTAAGATGCTTTGAAAGGATGCCCGAGTACTCTAAGTACTTGAAGGACGCGGTAACTAATAAGACAAAGCAGGGTGACATTTAGATGGTAGCAGCTACCTACTGAGGAGTATAGTTCAATAGTGATGAGTAAGATACCTGTCACAACCCAAACCAGGGCCTGGCCGTGATGGGTATCCAAAGTCCACCGTGGACCTAAGACCACCCCTTAAACCTAACCAAATCACCAAACACTACCTAACAATGGCTGAATTCCAAACATATAACAAGATAGCATAAGTTAAGCTCAAAGAAATTTAAGACATGATTATAATCGATAACTGGTAATCGACCAAACACAACCAACCTACATCATCTCCTAAGTCCACAATAATCCAACAAAGCCACAATGAAAAAAAACAAAATCAGTCTTGGTCGGGACATGTCCCCAACTCTGACAATGAGAATGATAATGATAATATTGATGATAATGAAAACTCTCAATTATTGTCTTGGAAAAGATCAGATAAAATGTCTAAGTCTTTTGGATAATGAAAGCTCACCACTTCACCACAACAAACTGATGAAACGAGTTAATCTACCAATTCTATGCAGGAAAAGTAGAAGTATCTTTGGTGCCTACATCGCTTGAGAATACAGCATTCAGAGACGGTTAGTGGGGTGAATACTATCATTATATAAGGGACAAAATAGTGTCAAGTCTAACCATTTCAAATACCATATGAACCATATCATAATACATATATAGATAATATGCCAACATAGGGAACAAGGCTTAGCATGCACTTCAAAACTTTAGCCTGGATTGTGTAGCACAACTGTCATAAGATAAGAAGTCACCCACGGGATACATGGGTCCAGCTCTTCCCCGGCTAGAAGGGACCTAGTTCATGTAGCCACATAAACCCGAGGATGTACATATACACCACAGAGAACTCGAACCACCCGGCATACCAAGGTGACTGAAGCACCTAATCATGCAATGTAATATGGAAGACTCGAACCTCCCAATCATGTGATGATAATAAGGGGCACTCAAATAACCCAATCATGTAGACCCCCACGTTGGCAATCGCAATTTCCAGTATCGCTCCCTCGGGACCTCCACTTTCACGACTCAGCTACACAACCCTCACTAAAGCCCAATTAAAGCATTTAACACACATTTTCATTCCTTGAACAATGATACACATTTAGGCATACAATGTTGGAATCATCATACCAACTACACTTGCAAGGTAACATCAACATGCCATCATAATTCCATTAACTTGGGAAAACAACTTCCTTTGTTCGCTAATAAAAAATGGGGGAAACTAACTCTTTTTGTTCATTAAATCAAACTAACATACTTCAATAACCTTTTTACATCATGCAATTGTTTCGAATATAGTTCAATGCAATTTTACTCATACTCAAACCACTTTCACAAAATTGGGTTAGGGCAATTACCAATTCAACTGTCAATATTCCCAAAATTCAGGGGAAATCAGAATCCTCTAGTTTACTCTCCTTACCCATGTATCAAATTAATTTCAAAACCTCCATTTAAGACATAAATAATGCACACGAACACAAGAAATATCACATAATCAACAGTCATTCAAAACCCTCAACCCATGTTGAAAAACCACATTCAAAATTATCCAATAAAACCATTCAAATATATGTTTTTCATAAGTTAATGACTAGTGAAGAGTAACATCCCTGAAATACTCAAGATTATGGAGAGAATTCAACCCTTGAAGCTTTCTTTGACCCACTTCTTCGAAACCCTAAGTATCTTGCTTGGGAGATTTGAGAGAGTTTTAGGAGTTTTGAATTACGTTATGAATGAGAAATAACCTCCTTGAGTGATTTTATGAATGTGGGGCTTTAATTGGGTAAGAATGGGATTTGTCCAAAGTTCCCTCAAATTAAAAGCTGAAATTTACTCGTCAGTGACTATGGGTCACTATAAGACTCATAGGTATTTGGTATGACTCATCACCATAAGTTGTAGCCAAGGTAGTTTCTAGGTCACACGCACACTGTTGACCCTACGACTAACCTAATATGATTCGTCAAGCTACCCCACGACTAGTAGTGTCCAAGTCGGATCCAAGACAGGACAATTTAGGCCGTACACTGGTCACCCACGATTTGCACATAATGATTCATAGTGAGTCCTTACAACTCGTAATGAGACACTCTTACTCAGAGAAGAAAACTTATCCACACACACTAGTCAGGCTATGATTTGGGTTCCAATGACTCGTCAAGACTCCCTACGACTTGTAGTGTAAGTCGTCGTCAAAACAGTGAGGATAAAATTGTATAAATTTTCAAGGACCCAAAACTCAGGATGTTACATTCTCCCCCTTAGGATTATTCATCCTCAAATGAGCGGTTAAGGCATCTCTTAGTACAATTTAACATAGAAAAGCATCCACACTTTCCTTTTATAAAAACAGAAAACAAAGATATTAAGGAAATCACAATTTTTTGTAACAAAGTCAGAAAAAAATGTTAAGGAATACACATACCTCAAGCACAGTTATCCAGAACAAGGAAAAAGAATGGATACTTGGACTTCATGTCCTCCTCGGCATCCCAAGTAACTTTCTCAAACTTTTGGTTCCTCTAAAGAACCTTTAACAAAGCCACACCCTTCGTCTACAACTGACGGACTTGCCGATCCAAGATCTCTACTAAAACTTCCTCATAAGACAAGGAATTCTAAATGTCCACATCTTCCAAAGGAACAACCAATTAAACATCACCCACTCACTTTCTCAATATCGATACATGGAACAACGGGTAAATGGAGCTCAAGCTAGAGGCAACTCCAATTCATATGCAATATTAACAACCCTCCTCAAAACCAAATGTGGACCAATATAATGGGGACTGAGCTTTCCCTTCTTCCCAAGCCTCATCATACCCTTCGTGGGAGACACCTGTAAGAACACCCAGTTGCCAATATTAAACTCCAACTCTCTTTGTCTCACATTCATGTAGGAGTTTTGGCGACTTTAGGTGGTCTTAAGCCTATCCCTAATCACCTTCACCTTCTCTATAGCTTGGTAAAACAATTCAGGACCAAATAACATATTTTCACCAACCGCAAACCACCCAATAGGAGACCTACACCTCCTACCATACAAGAACTCAAACAAAGCAGTACTAATGCTAAAGTGATAGTTGTTGTTATATGCAAACTCTTTGAGAGGCAAGTGATCAACCCAACTACCACCTAACTCAAATACACAAGCTTAAAGCTTAGTTTTCAGGGCCTGAATTGTCCTTTCTGCTTACCCGTCCATCTTCGAATGGAATATAGTACTAAGGGTTACCTTAGTCCCCAAACCTCTCTGGAACGACCTCCAAAAGTGAGATGAGAACTGGGTATCACAATCAGATATGATAGAAACTGGGGCACCATACAACTTTATGATCTTTTAGATATGCAACTTTTCATAGTCCTTAGTAGAAAAGTTAGTCCTCACAGGCTAGAAGTAAACGTACTTAGTCATCCTATCCACAATGACCCAAATTAAACTGAACTGATGGCGAGACCACGGAACACCAATAATGAAATTCATATTAATTATTTCCCATTTCCACACCTGTAGCCCAATCTTTTGAGCTAACCCACTGGGCCTCAAGTGCTCCACCTTCACTTGCTAACACACCATGCACTTAGCCACAAAATTTGACACGTCCCGCTTTATATTATTCCACTAATAAATCTCCTTAAGATCATGATACATTTTTGTCGAACTAGGATGAACCATATAACACGACTTATGAGCTTCGGCCAAAATTTTTCCTCACAACCCATCAACATTAGGAACACACAACCTCCCTTGGTACCTCAAGATACAATCACCACCAATCTCAAAAGCCACCACCTTATACTTCCCAACATCCTCCTTAATTTGTATCAAGATAGAGTCCAACATTTGCTTCTTCTTTACTTTGGCACCAAGAAATGACTTTGCCACTTCTTGAAAGAATGCACCACTATATTTAGAATCCAAGAGATGGACTCCAAGATTAGCCAAACAGATAATATCCTTCACCGAATCTTTCTTCTCCTTGTCCATATGAGATAAGCTCCCTATGGACAACCTGCTAAGAGAATCAGCAACCATGTTAGCTTTACCTATGTGATAGTGGAAACCCATGTCATAGTCCTTTAGAAACTCAATCCATCTCCTTTGCCTGAGATTTATATCCTTCTGAGTGAACACATATAGCAGTCTCTTATAATCAAAATAAATATTAACATGGTCCCCATCCAAATAATATCGTCGATTCTTCAATGTAAAAACCAAAGCTAATAATTTCAAATCATGAGTCGAATAATACTTTTTATGAACCTTCAACTGTCTAGAAGCATACGTAACCACCTTGCCAAGCTACATCAACACACAACCCAGTCCTATTCGAGATAAATTACAATAGATAACAAAACCATCAGTACCCTCAGCTAGAGTCAAAATCAAAGCCGAAATCAACTTATCCTTCAACTTCTTAAAACTACCGTCACAAGTATCAGATCGTAAAAACTTTACCTTCTTCTAAGTCAACTTAGTCAATGGGGTAGTAATAGAAAAGAAACTTTCTACAAACCTTCTATAATAATCAACTAAACCTAAGAAGCTCTAAATATCTATTAGAGTCATGGATCTAGGCCAATTTTTAGCTCCCATAACTTATTGTGGATCCACCATGATCCCTTCACTAGAAATAACATGACCTAGATAAGTCATAACATTTAACCAAAACTCATACTTTGAGAACTGTGCATACAATCATTGATCCTTTAAGATTTACAACATAAGGTGGAGGTGATAGGCATGGTCTACCTCACTCATAGAGTACACTAAAATGTCATCAATAAATACAATCACGAACAAATCTAAGAACTGATGAAATACCTGGTTCATAAGATCCATAAATGTTGTCAGGGCATTAGTTAAACCGAAAGACAACACCAAAAACTCAAAATGACCATACTAGGTTTGGAAAGCAGTCTTAGTGATATCTGCCTCCCTAATCTTCAATTAATGGTACCTAGACTGAAGATCAATCTAAGAAAAGTACTTAGCACCCTGAAGCAAATCAAAGAAATCACCAATACTCGAATGGGGATACTTATTCTTTACGGTCACCTTAGTCAATTATTGGTAATCTATACACATCTGAAATGACCTATTTTTTTATGCACGAATTGAATCGGAGCACCCAAGGAGAAACACTAGGGCGAATAAAACCCTTATCCAGAAGATCTTTCAACTGTTCCTTGAGTTTTTTCAACTCAATCAGAGCCATTCTGTAAAAAGAGAGAGAAATAAGATGAATGTTTGGAAGAATATTAATCCTAAAATCAATTTTCTTATCGGGAGGAACACTAGGAAGAACATTAAGAAATACCTCGAGAAATTCATAAACCACAGAGACAGTCTGCAAAAAAGGACATTCGAATCTAGAATCCTTTACATGCACTGTGATAGAGTCACCCCCTTAGAAACTAATTTTCAGGCTCTAAGATATGAAATGAACATTTTCTTAGGCACTAGGGAACTACTTTCCCACTCGATCACCGGCTCATTAGGAAAGTGAAAGCTGACCATTCGAATCTAACAATCAATGGAAGCATAGCACGAGTGCAACTAATCCATCCCTAAAATCACATCAAAGTCTAATATGTCCAAATCTATCAGATCCACCAAGGTCTCCCTACCACAAACCATCATCAAACAGCCCTTATAGACCCTTCTAGCCACTATTGAGTCACCCACCGATGTGTATATAGAAAAGGGATTCAAAATACACTTAGGGTTAAAACCAAAATAAATATCCATATAAGGGGTCAGCTTAGAGAGGGTAAACCCAAGATCAAGTAGATAATAGACATCATAAGAGAAAAGTTTAAGCGTACCAGTAACAATATCAGGGGACACCTTAGAATCCTGGCAGAAGAAAAGAACGTATAGACGGTTTCATCTAGTGATGGAGACAGAATAAAAAGTAGCACCCTTTGGTGTAGGAGATGATTAAGTAGCAACAGGAATCTTATTTGCCCCAGAAGTAACCCTAGAAGGACAACCTTTCTATATATGACCAATATGACCATATTTAAAGCACTTGTTCCTCCTTTCTTCACAAACACCATGATGCACCTGACTACAAAATCTACAAAGGGGATATCATAGAGCTGATGAGCCCAACTAGCCTAAGGTTGGGCACCTTTTACCTTTAGGCCAACACTATTCTAAAAATGATGATCACTCGACGATATCAAATAAGAAGCACGAGCCATAGAGTAGGAACTAGAATTTCCCCACTTCTTCTTAGACTATTTTCCACCATCTCTACCACTCTACAGTTGAATTCCACCCTGATCCAAGTATCAAAACTTCCTATGCTGCATCTCACTCATCTCAACTTGCTTCTTCTTTTCCTCTTTCACTTGTTGCATATACACCACAAGTCTAGAGATGTCTATATCCTTGTTCAACAAGGCGGTCTTGCTTTCCAAGATCAAATCATGGGATAATAAAGAAGAAAATTTCCTCATTCTAGCCCTCATGCTAGATACTTACTCTAGAGTATAACGTGGCAGCTAATGAAACTTCAAGGCATACTACTTTACTGCAATCTTGCCTTGCTTCAAATTCACAAATTCCTTAACTTTCACCTCCCTAAACTCCAAAGAAAAATAAGCGACCAAGAAAAGTGCTAGAGAAGACTCAACAAATCACCTCTAGACTAGTCCCATTCTCATACCAATGACACATCATATCCTTTAACTGATAAGCACAAAATCCACACCTTCCACATTAGTATAATGCATCACACGAAAAATCTTTCCCATCTCATCAATGAAATTTTGAGGATCTTCCTCAACCTTACAACCAGTGAAAGTAGGAGGACTAACCTCGTTAAATGGCCAACTCCTATGACCTTAGAGGATGAAGCAACAGAAGCAACACGCTCAGTCCGAGCGGCCACCAACTGGAAAGCAAATAGATTGACTGGTAAAACTCAAAATTAGATATGCCAACTTAGGGTGCTCGAGAAGTGCTAGGGAGAATCGGTGAACTCTACTAGGGCAATTAGAAATAGCAACCCTAGACTGGGTTTGAAATTCTTGAGTAGAACGAGCTCTGTCCACATTGTCCTCGGATGGGACAGAAGAGTTTTCACGAGCTTCAGATCTTTTGGGAGGCATGATCTAAAAAGCAAACATATGGGGATTAGTGGAAATTTGAGAACTTAAACTCTATCACCTAAAATGGAACAATAAGAGAGGCAAGCATTACTAAATGCCTCGTAGACTCGCTCTTTTAAGTGTGGCACACTACACATCCATAAAAGAAACTATACTTGACAGGAGTTTGTAGATACCTAATGACTCCAAATCTAGGCTTTGATACCAACTTTTTCATGACCCAAACTAGGGCTTGACCGTGACAGGCATCCCAAGTCCACTATGAACTCGAGAGCACCCCTTATACACCAAATCACCACACATTGACTAATAATTACTGAATTTAGAACATATAACAAGGTAGCATAAGCTAAGCTCAAAGAAATTTAACACATATTTATAATTGATAACCGGTAATCGACAAAACACAACTAACCGACATCATCACCCAAGTCTGTAGTAATCCAAAAAAAACTCTATGAAAAAGAACCAAAACTAGTCTTGGTAGAGATATGTCCCCGAACCTGACAACAAGAATGATAATAATAATATTGATGATAATGAAAGCTCTCAATTATAGTCTATGAAAAGAACTGATGAAATGTCTAAGTCTTTCAAAGAATAGAAGCTCACCACTTTACCATAATGAATCGATGAACCAAGTAGATCACCCTAACTCTATGAAAAAAAGTAGAAGTATCTCCAGTGCCTGCATCGCATGGGCATACAGCATCCGAAGATAGTTAGTGGGGTGAACACTAGAATTAAACTCAGGGATAGGGGATAAAATAATGTCAAGTCTAACCATTTTAAATACCATATGAACCACATCATAATACATATATAGATAATATGTCGGGTAAGGAACAAGGCTTAGCATGCACTTTAAAAATTTAGTTTTGATTATGTAGCTCAACCGTCATAACATAAGAAGGAACCCATGAGCCATATAGGCCAGCTCTCACCCAGCTGGAAGGGCCCAATACATGTAGTCGCACGAACCAAGGATGTACATATGCACCATGGGGGACTCGAACCACCCAACATACCAAGATGAATGAATCACCCAATCACGTAATGTAATATGAGGAACTGGAACCTCCCAATTATGTGATAATAATAAGAGGGACTTGAACCGCCCGATCATGTAGACCGGCATCAAATTGCGGTTTTCTATATTGATTCCTCAGGACACTTTCACAACTCAGCTACATAACCCTCACTAAATCCCAATAAAAATATTTAACACACATTCTTATTCCTTGAACCATGATACACATTTAGGCATACACTGTTGGTATCATTATACCAACTACACTTGTAAGGTAACATCAACATGCCATCACAATTCCATTTACTTAGGAAAATAACTCCCTTTTATTCGTTAATATAAGATAGGGGAAACTGACTCCCTTTGTTCATTAAATCAAACCATCATGCTTCAATAACCTTTTCACATCATGCAATTATTTCAAAAATAGTTCAATGCAATTTTAATCGTACTCAAACCACTTCCAAAAAATTGGGTTGGGTTTATTACCAATTCAATTATCAATATTCCTAAAATTAGGGAGAAATCACAATCCCTTAGTTTAATCTCCATATCCAAGAATCAAATTGATTTCAAAAGCACTATTTAAGACAAAAACAATGCATATGTAAACATGAAATATCACATAAACAACAATCATTCAAAACCCTTAACCCATATTCAAAACCATTAAAATACATGTTTTTTATAAGTTTAGGATTAGGGAAGTGTAACATTCCTGAAATACTCAAGACTATGGAATGAATTCAACCCTAAAAACTCTTTATGACCCACTTCTTGGAAACCCTATGTATCTTTCTTAGGATAATTTGAGAGAGTTTTTGAGTGTTTAATTACGTTATGAATAAGAAATAACCCCCTTGAGTACTTTTATGAATGTATAGTTTTAATTGGGTAAGAAGGGAATTGTCCAAAGTGCCATCAAATTAAAAGCTGAAATTTAGTCATCAGTGACTACGGGTCACTATACAACTCTTAGAATTCATCACGACCTGTCACCACGAGTTATAGCTAAGAAAGTTTCTAGAGAACAGATATTGTAGACCCTATGACTTACCTAATATGGTTTTTCAAGTGGTCCTACGACTCGTAGGGTCCAAGTCATACCCAAGACAGAACTACTTGGACCTTACAATAGTTACCCTATGCTTTGCACACAATGACTCGTAGTGTCCTTACGACTCATAGTGAGACACTCGTATTCAAAGCAGAAGACTTATCCACACACACTGTTCAGGCTATGATTTGGGTCCAATGACTTGACAAGACTCCCTATGACTCGTAGGGTAAGGCGTAGTCAGGATAAAATTTTAGAGATTTTCAAAGACCAAAAACCTGGGGTATTACAATACCTAAGAAGCTTAAGAACCTTGGGAGTCTCATCCACCCCATACAAATTGGTGAAAATGATGTGGTCCATGCTTTGAGTGATTGGGGAAAACATAAATTAGATGCCCCTTTTAGTGTTCAACATTTTTGGTTTAGGAAAATCGAGACCATGTTTAGTGATGCTCCAAATGATGGATAGAACAAGAGTGTTGCCTGAAGGAATCATAGAGAATGTTGCTATTAACATTGGTAAGTTCATTACTTCTTTTGACTCTATTGTTCTTGATTAATAATGTAGATGATTGGGTACCAATCATATTAGGACGCCCGTTCTTGGCAACTTGAGAAGCACTTATTAATGTGAGAGAGGGAACTCAAAAAATAAGATGGGATGATAAAGAGGTTTTCTTCAAGATATAAAAAGCACTCAATACACCCTCACAATATAAGGATTTATATAGGATCACAGCCATGGAAGTGGATGAATAATGTACCATGGTTTTATGGCACTTATGATGCTTAAAATTGGAAATATGCATGTACTTAAGGATATTTTTTGTATTTGATGTGTTTTTGGATTGACTTTGTAGGAAACTAGGTATTGGAAGCTAATTGGAAGAAAATAGAATAAAAGCTAAAAAGTAACCACCTACCTAGGCACCTACGCCTTGTAGGTAACAACTACTGGGCGTAAGTAGTGGTGTAGGTGTTAGAAATTGAAATTCAGAGAGCAAACTTTAGGGCACCACCTACAGCCACCCACTTACTGGCTGTATGTACCACCTAAGCCCCGTAGGTGGGACCATAGGTGGTCACCGACTCACTTTTCTCGGATCATTTTAGACTGATTTGTTAGGGTTTTAATGTAACCTATATACACTCTTATAATGTTTTCAGATATTATTACGTATGTTTACTCAAGTTTTCCTCTTTTGTAGGATTTGATTTCTAGGGTTTTCAAGTAATCTATAAATACCCTTTTGACATTTTTTAGTTAGTTTATGCATAAATAGGCCCTTGAGGGAAACTTTACACTCTCACAAACATCTTTTGATTTGAAGATTTAATTTTGATCTTGGGATTCTTTTGTTCTTGGTTTTTGGTTGATTGTAATTAATTTGAGACTTTGGGCTTTATTCTTTCATAAGTGTGAGATTAATTCGATTATTTTGTCTATCAATTAGATAAATTATCTTGCAACTATGAACGGCTAATTCCCTTAGCTAGGGTTATGGAAACCCTAGTGGATTAACAAAGTAGATGAAGTGCTAAGTCATTCTAGTTAAAGATTATTATATGTATTGGATTTTCTTTGATTTAATTGATTTCTTAGTAGTGGCCAGTGTTAAGAACCCGTCTATATTCACTGTTTACTTCATAAGAGAGGTAGATATTGGGAAAAAGATATCACAATAGTGATTTTCAATTAATTATCTATCTAAACTAATTATCTTCATCTACTTAAGATAATTATCTTTCTTCAAATAACTTGAGACTCATAAGGTAATAGTTAATCTAGTATCTAGGGCAAGCGTTAGTAACGCGGCACTCTAAGACTCACTAGGTAAAGAGTGAGATTTCCCAATGAGTCCATAAGGTAGTTGGTGATACATAACTTGTCAGATTCTGCATGAAAGGTATTGGAATAGGTTGACAGTGCATGATAAATCTATGGAGTTAGAAGTTAGGAGGAACACAAGCCTAGTGTTCATCTTAGATTGTTTACAATAAAAAGCATTTAAATCTTGTCACTTTTTACTATTTCAGTAAATTCCCTCCTTTACTTTCATGTGCTGCCCGTTGATTTCACCAAGTTTGGGAGATATTCTATCCTATTCCCTGTGGGATCAACCCCAACCTAGTTGGGTTACTATATTTTGACGTTGACTGTTTTATCCTTGTAAGGATGTGTAGTTTGAGCGATATCAATGAGTGGGGGGAGGATTGAAAACCCCCAAGGACCTCTTTAAACTCTTTCATAGAGGTTCCCAAACCAGGTATTAATCCCGAGATTAAAAAATATAAAGACGAGCCTAGAAAGGCAACCGTGGAGAAAGTTGCAGATCTTGAGAGAAATCACTCAAGAGGCCATAAAAGAGTAAGAAGATAGTCTCCGAGTATAAGGAAAAAAATAAAAGAATATCCCAATCTGAGCTAATCGGGGTCCAACCTGTAACCCCATTGAAAGGGTGTCAACACCGTGCCATGGGTACTAATACTAACTGATGATGCAGAACCACAAAGCAAATGTCTCGAAGGACCAGGGTGACAAGCCTAAACTGACAGGTGACCCCTGAGAGAAGTCAAGCCTAAACTGACGGGTGACCCGTTGTATCCTACACTGGCTACGAAGTTCTGGAATATAGGTACTGCTACTAACGAATCTGCCTAACTGATAGGAAAGACGCCATCCCTGCGTTCGCTCAGTTCTAAATCCTACTCCCAACTGAACTGACACTAGTACTAGATTGAACTGAATTAAATACATACAACTGAGATTGCTCATCATGGATAGATTATAACAACTAACTGAATGATAATACTCATGGTTTAACTGAAATCATTTCTGAGATATTGAAATCATGTAAAACAACTAGGTATCGGGTGTTCATAACCTAGCAGCACTAAATGATTGTCAAAATACATATCAAGCTTAAAATACTGTAGTATGAAATCATAGTTCAAAGGCCTAAAATATGGGCAATTCATCCAAACATGTAGTAAACCATAATCTCAACATGGAAATACTTTAAAACAAGAAGAAACAACATGGTTTCATGGTTTCATGGCTAAATTCATAAATTAAGGAATTAACATGAAATTCAATTGTTTGTGACATAGGAATCAAAATACTTAAAGCATGATATGACTCATCTTACTTGAAAACACTTGAAATGATAATTTGAAATAGAATTAATAAGAAATTTATGATTCTAATTCATCAAGAACATGTAAAAACTCATATATAAACATAAAGAAGGTTTTGGGCTCCACGGTGAAAGGAATCCATGGATAAACATCCCATATAGCTCACTAGATGAATTCTTGAAAATTCCTTGAAGATTTCTTGGACATGAAGCTTAAACTTATTGATTCCTTGTGAAATAGTGAGGGTTTGTTTTTTAGATGAAGGATAGTTTTCTTGGGAGGATTTATGAGAAAAAAGCAAATAATGCTCCTTGGGGACCCCAATCTCATGGTATGAACGAATTGGATGTAGGGAATTGACCTAAATACCCTTAAATGAAAAGGAAAAAAAGTTGGGAGGATAAGGGAAGGGGCGACGCAGACCTTGGAGTAGCGGACTACCCCGGGCGGTGCCCGACTTAGATCAGAGGACTAACCCAGGCGACGTCCGCTTTACCCTGGCAGAATAGAGGGGGCAGCGCCTGCCTATCTGTGTTGTGATACTTTTTTTGGTTTTCCAAACACGCCACTACGCTCATCTAAAAATTCCAAAACTCACCCGAGACATACTTTTGACCACCCCGATCATGAATCAACTAAAAAATAGATGTTTTGAGGTTGGCAAGACCCAAAAAAAATTATCGAAGTGTAAGGGCCTCAGAAATGACTAAGTCCTCAACACTTAGTGAAATTCCTAAGTCTTGGACCTCTTCAATATGCAATCGTAAGCTTAATTGAGCTAGGATCTTACGGGGTATTATAATATTTTCCCTTTGGGAACATTCGTTCTCGAATGAGACTTGTTAGACTATAACTACTGAGGAAACTAAGATCATATACTAAACATGAACAACTGGAAACATGATTACATAAATCAGTCTGAAACATAATACATAAGCTGAACTAGTTACGTGAATTCATGAGATGACATAAGGATGGATGCATAGCTGAAATAGGGAACTGAAAAGAGTCAATCTAAGAAAGAACGTTACCTTAAGCTAAATCTAAGTTTGTGGAGAAAAGGTGAGGTTACTTTGTTCGCATGTCCTCTTCTGCTTCCTAAGTGGCTCCCTCAACAGACAGGTTCCGCCAAGGAATTTTAACCAGAGAAACTTCTTTATTTCTTAGTCTACAGACATGATGATCAAGGATCACAACTAGGACTTCTTCGTAAGAAAGGCTATTCTTAACATCCACATCCTCTAAAGGAACAACAACAGATGAATCACCAATAAATTTTTTAACAAGGAAACATGAAATATCGGATGTATTGATGCCAAATCTACAAGCAACTCTATCTCATAAGCTACATTCCCAAAACAACTAAAAATCATATATGGGCCAACATAACAGGGATTGATTTTCCCCTTCTTTCACTTTCTTTATGGGCGGGATCTTCAAATAGACTTAATTACCAACATCAAACTCGAGATCCCTTCTTCTGAAGTCTGTATAAGATTTTTGACGGCTTTGGGTTGTCTTCAGCCTCTCCCAAATCAACTAAACTTTCTCCATCACATAAAACACTGAGTCTGGACCTATCAAAGTAGCTTCACCTGCCTCAAACCAACTAATAGGGGATCTATATCTCCTTCCATAGAGAGCCTCAAATGGAGCCATCTAAATACTGGAGTGATAACTATTGTTATAGGCAAATTAAATAAAAGTTAAGTGGTTATCCCAACTACCTTTAAAGTCAAGAACATATGCCCTCAGTATGTTTTCTATGGTTTGAATGGTCCTCTCTGCCTGACCATCTATCTGAGGATGAAAAGTTGTACTGAGATGAACTTGGGTACCAAGACCCTTCTAAAAATCCTTCCAAAAGTAAGAGGAAAACTTAGTACCTCAATCTGATATGATAGACAATGGAATCCAATGCAATCTAACCAACTCCCTAAGATAAAGACTGGCATAATCCTCAGCTTAGTAAGAAGTATGAACTGGCAAGAAATGAGTTGATTTGGTCATTCTGTCAATAATGACCTATACTGAATCATGCTGACAACACATGCGAGTCAACCCTATCACAAAATCTATGTTCACCACTTCCTACTTCTATTTGGGGATGCTAAACTCCTGCAATGCACCACTAGGCCTATGGTGCTCAACCTTGACCTGTTGACAGTTCAAAGACTTAGCCACAAACTATGCAATATCTCTTTTTATACCACTCCACCAATAGATTTCCCGCAAGTCATAGTACATCTTAGTAGCTCCTAGATGGACAGAGTATCGCACACCATGAGCTTCGGCAACTATTTATCGTCCAATTCATTAACACCTGAAACACATAATCTACCCTGACAACGAAGCACCATCTTCCCCTTGGGAAAAAACTTCCACTATCTAACCTGTAACCGCCTCCTTCAACTTAACTAAACTAGGATCTCCGTCTTTATTTTCTTTTACTTCGGTAACCAAAGAAGATTCTGAACCATACACTACTTTCCGTTGAATCAACCAACCGAACACCTAATCTAGCAAGCTGGTGAACCTCACGAACTAACTTTTTTTCTTTCTTAACATGAGCTACACTACCCACAGACAACCTGCTAAAGGTATCTACCAACTACATTGGCCTTGAGCGAATGATACAACACACTCATATCATAATTTTTTAATAACTCAATCCACCTTCTCTGATGAAGATTCAGATATTTCTATGTGAACACGTACTACAAACTCTTATGTTTTGATAGTAAATTCTCCCTCCTTAAGATATGTGATACAAATTAAAGAGATAAGGCAAACAAAAGAGAAGTAGGAAGATAAAGGAGTGAAAGAAAATAGAAATATTTAACTATAAAGAAAATTGGATGTTTGGAGGATAAGAGAGTGCCACGCCCTCGGAGTTCTGAGATAAGGGAGTGCACGCCCTGAGACACAAAGTAAATGACAATTTCTAGTGAACATGCACGATTAGTGAGTGTTCCACACAACGACATATGCGATTAGGGCGTGCCACGCCCAAGGGTAAAAATTGGCCAATTTTCTTCTACACTATAAGTAGGACACTTAGCGACTATCCAAAATATCTTAGACAACTATTGGAGAAAGAAACACACAAAAAAGGCTACAATTAGCGTTTTCTTCTTTACCTTGATTTTCTTTTAGATTTTACATTTGAATTCCATTATCATGATTCTTTGTAAAACTATGAGTGGCTAAAAACTCTCATTTTAGGACTGAGGATACAAACACGATTGTATAATTTGATTTATAGTTGGTAGATGTGTTTATAAAGTTATGTGATTGTTCTTACATTCTTGTCTTACTATTCTAAAGCATCATGAACTTTAGGGTAAATGCAAGTCTTGAAACAAATTGGCCATAGGAGTGGAGATACAAAATGATAAAAATATACCTAAAGGGCCACTTGGTTAATGAAATGAGAAGATAGTGTAATGCATCCAAATTAAAGATTCACATCCCTGCTCAACGTTGTATATGTGAGATTAGTTTAGGTAGATGACTTAGTGGATGACCATTCCCCAAGTTATAATATCAACCCCATAAACCAATAATCATGATAAACACCAACACCCAATAGAAACCATAGTCATGCATGAATGTGAAGTACATGCCTCAACCTTGGAACTCTCCAAATATTATTTAAAATTCCAATTTCGTACCATTGTTATTTCTTGCATTTTGTTTACAATATCCAAGCTCATACTCTTGTTACAAACTCGCACTTATTCAATCTAATTATTAATGTTAGAATTGGATAGATGTTAATCACCAAGTCCCTATAGGGTCGATATTGGGCTCGAAAGGGCTGTTATGTTACTTGTACGCCCACATACACTTGTGTGTGCGGTTGGGAGAAACAGACCTCCAAAAGATAGAGCTAAATTAAGAGCCTTTATTTGAAATAATAGGCATGGGCACACCGTGAAGATGAACCACCTCTCAAACATAGATCCGAGCCAACCTCTCGATACTGTAGGAAGTCTAAATAGGTTGAAATGGAAAGACTTGGTCAATTGATCTATCATGACCTAAATTCTATCAAAACCAAGAGAGATTCAAGGCAAACCAATTTCAAAGATCATAGTAACCCGCTCCCGCTTCCTCTCAGGAATGGGTAGCCTCTGAAACAAACCCTTGGTCTTAAGTGCTCAGTCTTCACCTGCTGATAACACAAATATCGAGCTACGAAATCTGCTATGTCTCTTTTCATACCACTTCACCTGTAATGTTGTCTCAAATCTCTATACATCTTAGTTGTCCTAAGGTGATTAGAATATTTGAAGCTATGAGACTCCTAAAGTATCAACTTAATCAAACCTTCTATCCTCGGAACACAAAAGCGGCCATCAAATTTCAATATACCCTCAACATCTAATGTAACCCTCCTGGACTCACCCCTCCACACCTAATGTCAAATACCACAAAACCTATTATCCTTAAACTGCTAACCACGAATCTGCTCTAACAGTATAGATCTGACCTTAACATAAGTAAGAATCCTCATGGGTTTGAAATATCAAGACAAAATAATTTGTTGGCTAAGGACTGGATATGCAAGGACAATGGTCGCTGCAAAATTAAAAGGAAAGCCAAGCTCCACATACTTACCATGAATCAAGTCATTCGTTATTATATTTACCTTATCTAGATAGTATAGAATAGGGAGATCATATCTCTTCAGCAACTCAATCCACCTGCATTATCTCAAATTAAGTTCCTTCTACGTTATAATATAATGAAGAAAAAGGTGGTTAGTGAATATCTGACAGCGAACACTATACAAGCAATGCCTCCAAATATAAATGCCACTGCCAACTCAAAGTTATGAGAGGGTTAGTTGCTCTCATGAACCTTCATCTATCAAAAAAATATGGCATAATTTGGCCCGGTTGCATCAAAACACAACCCAAGCAAACATCTGAAGCATCATAATAAATAGTAACCCTACACCCTCAACAAAAAGAGTCAAAATAGAAATTGAAGTGAGCCAGTCTTTGAGCTTTAGAAAGATCTCCTCAAACCCATAATACCACTAAAATAGAACATCTTTCCTAGTCAATATGGTCATAGGTGCTGCAATAATGGAAAATCTCTCGATAAACCGCCTGCAGTAGCCTACCAACCTAATAAAATTGTTAACCTTGATCAAAGATCTAGCCCTAGACTAATTATGAATGGCCACATTCTTGACCGAGTCTATCATAATACCATCTCTTGAAACTATATGCCTTAAGAATGCTACAAACATAAGCTAGAACTCACATTTTCAAAATTTGGCATAATGTCGATGATCTCTCAAAGTGTGGAGCACAGTTCTCAAATATTGCCATACTCCTCTCTACTTTTTGAATAGAAAAGAATGTCATTAATAAACATGATAATGAAGGAGTCCAAATAAGGCTTGAATATGCACTTTATTAAGTCCATGAATGTTGTTGGGACACTGGTCAACCCAAAAATGTCACCAGTAACTAATAATGGCCATGGTAAGTCTTGAAGGTTGTCTTAGGGATGTCCCCTATCTAAATCCTCAAGTGACGGTAGCCAGATCTTAAGTATCTTAGAAAATATAGCCGCACTCTCAGGATGGTCAAATAGCTTATTGATATGAGGCATAGGATACTTATTCTTCATTGTCAGTTTATTCAGCTGCCTATAATTAATATACAAACGCATAAAACAATCCTTCTTCTTCACAAATAGAATTGGATCACCCCAAGGCGAGACACTTGGCCTAATAATCCCCTTACCCATAAAGGTCTAAAATCTAAATATTTAGCTTGTTTAGCTCAGTAGGAGGTATACAATAAGGTGCCATAGAAATAGGTAAGCTGCTCGGCTCAATATTAATAATAAAATCATTACCACACTTAGGAGAAAGGCTAAGTAAGTCAATTGGAAAGACATTAGGAAACTAATAGACTACAGGAATAGAGTCAGGCGAAGGACTCTCAAAACAAACATCACGAACATATGCCTTGCCTAAAATGACATCACCAATTTTATTATGTACTTCTCCTCCGCCTCCATGTACCTTGCCTAAACTTAAACTAGACTTCCAAGATGAGAACCAATGAGATCAAATGCCCAAAATTGAACTATGGCTAAAATAAGTGAGAATCGAGAATATTAAGTGCCTAGAATCAAACCACGGCTAAAGTAGGTCAGAATCAGTAAGATTAGGTGCTCGAAATAAAATCTTAGCTAGAACAATCCAATTTCCTATAAGAAATCCAAATCCATTTAAAGTATTTTAAAAAAATCCCATTTTAAGTCAAAAAATTATGTATTTACCAAGTTCTCAATGCAGTATGAAAATACAATATCAACACACAAAATAAGGTAAAATAACAAACGGGCATCAATACCAATCAGTCTCATGATAGTGAAGATTCTAACTCCAGAACCATAGAGCCCCAAACTATACAAGAGATACTATTCTAGGGTCGTTATTCTTTGGAAACTATGCACTAACTCTAAATCCTTGAGGAAACCCTGCCTAGGGAAAGCAACTACCTGAAACTAAGCTAAGGCATCTAACTCAAATCCCAAGAAAACTACATATACTAAGCCAGCCCCTAAAGAAAAAGCTACTGCCAAGGTTAAGGATTTCAAAGAGTAATCCTACTCTAAGGCCCCAAAATAAGCTATAAGGATCATAAATACCTAAATAGAATGTATTTAAGCGGCAAATTACCATCAATAATTAGCAAGTCATCATACAAATACCTAAAACTAGTAAAGTCTACGAGTAGATAAGTAATAATCTACCTAGACGCTAAAGGTAACACTGACAACCCACTAAAATGTAGTTTTTCTCTTTTGAGAAGCCTCTAATTGCTACCATGCTTCCAAAATAATGATATTATCTACACGTCAATTAGAGAAGAATGATATATATATTCTAAATTTATGCTCTAGGTTAAAAATCATCCAAGGGCCAGCTTATGGAATTCAAAAATTGGACCCACAAAAAGGTCTCTTGTAGGATAAGGATCATGTACTTAAAATATAAGTATGACCAACCCCCAAATCAATTCCCAAAATAACCTAACAAATAAAAAAAAACAAGAATTTAACTAGAGAATTAAATCAAAACTTACGCCTAGAACATACAAATTATTGACACGAAAATAAACAAGAATGAAGCAAACACCAAACCCCAACTCCAAACTCCATTTCCACAGGATTTTTCAAGCTCAGTGGGATCAACTAAGATGGAATTTCAGGTGAATATGGAGAAAAAATCAAAGTGTAAGGTATTTATACAGCTACCTCCACTTAAATAAAAGTTTGGCCATTTAGGTGGCATCGCATAAGTGATTGGCCAATCACTTAAGCAATGGTCACTGTTTACCCCTTACCTTCTACTTAAGCAAATCCTAAGTTGTATAAGTAGAGGAGAGTTCACTTAAGAGGTGGTAGATGACATCAGCTCTAGTCTCATAAGAGGCTCTTCATAAGTGACTCAAAGGGTGCATAAGTGACTTCACCAGCTGATTGCACCAATAAGCTTTTGCTAAGTTTTAAAAGACTCTAATTGGATGCTCAAGATTTCTTTTGAAATTTGTTCGGGTAAATAAAACATACTACCCTACTAGAAATAGCATTACAAACTCAACAAATAAATGAAATTCCTAATAGAGTTCATTTTTAAAAAAAAGTAAGCCTCACACCCAATCTTATAATTTAACAAAAAAAATTGATAGTCCAAAATGAGTCTAGTAGCCTTGAGACCTGAACCAAAGGTCTTAATAGACCACAATCCATATTTCAAAGCTAAGAATATTCAAAATTTTCATCTGACGCTGCTTAGTTGATGTTTTGGTCAAAGACCAATTTCTTAACTTCAAAAGCTCCAAAATAGAAAAATTGGCATAAAAACTGAATGAATTATCCAGATCCAAACTATCAATCCAAACAAGTCATAAATGACTTGGTCCACTATATAAAAGCTCTAAACACAAGAAATACATAAAAAAAAAAAATAACCTAGATGGTCATTACATATTGGTAGCCTAGAAATCTACTTTACATGTTTCTTTTAAATTCTCTATGCTTGTAATGAATGGAAGAATGCTCTTAAGCACTTGATAGCATTTTTGGTTGTTATTATTATCCTTATAAATCTGTATCATGACTCGAGGCTGCCCCCTAGTCACGATAATGGTGCTTACATTCATGAATGATCAGTGGCTAATCCATGAACTGGTACCTACTATGAGCACTAAAAACAATACCAATAATAACAACATATGCGGAAGATACTCTGATGGATACTGTAAATCTGGAATACTGAAATACAAAATACTGAAAAGACTGAAATAACTAATAAAACTGAAAGTATCTAACTGTCTGTCTAACTGTTTTGTCTTATTGTCTGAAAGCCTTTAAATCAATAGTGGAGTTGATAGGATAAGCCCCTAACCAACTCCGACTGATTGAAAAATAGAAATACTAAAATGGCTGAAATAAACAAACCATGTCCTCGAAGGATGAGGACTCATCATTACTACTGTGGAGTGTCACTGAGCTGTCTAAGAGTGGTCAAAAAACTATGTGTCCAAACATGTGTTATAAGGCAACATAGAGCAAAGAAAAGTATGTGGTCGTACTTTTAATATACTGGTATATGAGATAAAGACTAGCTGAAATACATAAGATAACAGGGCATGAATGTATGAAACGTGTAATATCTGAGAATGCAAGATAGAGTATAAACATGATTCTAAAATGATTTGTAAAACTGAGTTACTGAAATCTGCATAACTGATATTTTGTACACATGGTCGAACCAACTTGAACTGAAATATACTTAATACTGTACTGATATGTGGGAGGTCTCATGTAACCAACATACCCCAATTTGAGCTAATCGGGGTCCAACCTGTAACCCCGATTAGAAGGGTGTCAATACCGTGCCATAAGTGCTAACACTGGCAGAAAATTTAGAACCACAAGGTTGATATACCAAAGGACCAGGGTGTCAAACCTAAGCTGATGGGTGATCCTTGAGAGGAAGTCAAGCCTAAACTGATGGGCAGCCCCCATATCCTACACTAGCTACGTAGTTCTAGAATATAAGGACTTCTATTAAAGACTATTCCTAACTAACAGGAAAGTCATCATCTCTGTATTTGCTCGGTGCTAAATCCTACACCCAACTGAACTAATGCTAGTATTGGATTGAACTGAATTAAATGTATACAACTGAGATTGCTCATCATAGACTGATTATAACAACTACTGAATGATAATACTTATGGTTTAATTGAAATCATTTATGAGATACTGAAATCAAGTGAAACAACTAGGTATCGGGTGTTCATAACCTACCAGCACTAAATGATTGTAAAATAAGATATCAAGCTTACAACACTGTAGTATAAAATCATAGTTCAAAGACCTAAAACATGGGCAATTCATCCGAACATGTATTAAACCATAATCTCAACATAGAAATACATTAAAACAAGAAGAAACAATATGGTTTCTTGGCTAAATTCATAAATTAAGGAATTAACATGAAATTCAATTGTTCGTGACATGGGAATTGAAATACTTAAAGCATGATATGACTCATCTTATTTGAAAACACTTGAAATGGTAACTTGAAATAGAATTAACAAGAAATTCATGGTTCTAATTCATCAAGAACATGTAAAGACTCATATTTAAACACAATGAGGGTTATAGGCTCCATGGTGAAAGGAATTCGTAGATGAACGTCCCACATGCCTCACTAGATGAATTCTTGAATGTTCCTTGAGGATTTCTTGAACTTGAAGCTTCAACTTCTTGATTCCTTGTGAAAGAATTAGGGCTTGTTCTTGAGATGAAGGATGGTTTTTTGGGAGGATTTATGAGAAAAGGGGAAAATAATGCTCCTTGGGGACCCCAATCTCGTGTTATGGAAAATCAGGTGTAGAGAGTTGACCTAAATACCCTTAATGATAAGGAACAAAAGTTGGACAGATAAAAAAGAGGGCGACGTGAGCATTGAAGCAGCAAACTACCCCAAGTGGTGCCCGCCTTAGAGCGGGGGACTAACCCAGGCGGTGCCCACTTTATCCCGGTGGACTGGAGGGGCGGCGCCTTTTTATCTCCGTGTTGCTACAATTTTGGTTTTCCAAACACGCCCCTACGCTTGTCTAAAAAATCCAAAATTCACCCGAGACATACTTTGGACCACCCCGATCACGAATCAACTTAAAAATCGATGTTCTAGGGTTGCGAAGACCAAAAATAAAATCATCAAAGTTTAAGGGCCTTGGAAATAACTAAGTCCTCAACACTTAGTGAAATTTCTAAGTTATGGAGCCCTTCAACATGCAATCGTGAGCTGAATTGAGCTAGGATCTTACGAGGTATTACAATTCGCTTAAGCATGTTACAATATTTAAAATCTCATTTAATGAATCTTCTGTAGCACATTGGACTCTTCGTTGGTGATTGAGAACTTCTATAATCAAGATAACTCATACCCTTACTTTTGATATCAATCTCGCTACCTTGATTTGTATCATAATGTCCATAAGTCCCATATTTGTCTTCATAACCCCCAAAATTTAATTTGCTCCTTATGGTATTTCTCTTCTCTGCCTATTTAAATTCATATATGTTTTGTGAAATTCTCATTTAAGGTAATCATTTCTCTTCCCTATTAACATAACATACGTAAGGGAGAGGAAGTAAATATTAATCAGCATATCATATGGTTGCTTTCACATTGAGAACTATGATTGAAAAAATCGTAAAGAAATTATTGGTAGGAATGTTTCTTTAATGCTCTATATTATATTCCTTTGATTTTAATTTATGTGATATTATTAATTTTTAAAAAGTCAATTTGATTAATATTTAAAACTAAATTGTATTGGATGAATACAAGATCAACAAAATAAAAGTTCTAAATTACCAATCAAGTTATTATTATTTAAGCTGCAAGAATATTCTTTTAATTTCTTTATTTTTGTTCACTTAAAAGTTACAAAATCTGATTTTAGGTGTTTAAGATTGAAAATTGATTTAGGATATTTTTACAAGATAAGTTCATATTTATCATAATTTCACTTTAAAATATCCTATATTAATAATTTACAAAAGATTGGAAAATTGAAAAGACAGTGTCTCATACAATTGAAATCCAAATATTAACAACAAATATTTATCGTGGAATTAAAAATAATACAAGATGATCGATAAAACATGCATAAATATAAACAATGAATTCAACATATGTATGTTTGGTAGGATATGATAGAATTCATTTTATTTAGCAAATACTATCTCAAATTCCATAAAAGCTTTTTGTTGATAAGTAGAATTCATTTTCTTCTCTTTATGGTTGTGATACTTTTCAAGGGGAGATCACTACCCTTTCTGAGACATCTGATTGGGGTGGCCGTCATCTTCTCGTCGGCGATCATCGTCCCATTCCCATTTTGGGCGGAACAGATCTACTAATTCTTTGATTCCAGTTAGTAAGAAGATCTTGAACTAAGAAATAGACCCTAGAAGCTAAAAAGGGCTATTTTGAGCAATTGCAATAATCGGGTTCATTGATATTCCTGGTATAGTAGATGCTATCACACATACAATCATACTCAATTCGATGGAATTGTTTGATCTTAAAGGGGATCTTCTATAATTTCGCACGTGAGGGGAATAAAATATTGCCTATAAAAAATGAGTTAATTTACATATACACACACAAAATTGGAAGAGGAAATAGAAGGAACTCAAAATAAAATTTTCAAAAATATAGTTAAAGACTGAATATCAAAATAAAAGTACTAGAAAAATTGTGAGAGATATTACCAAAGTGAATGCCAATATATAACAAATACTCTAATATCATACATACAAAGCCAATAGTTAAAAAAAATTATTGTTAAGAAAACCAATAACGAAGAATCAAGGAAGCGTTTCATCAAATTCTAATACATATTTTTTTTTATTTTTCACCTAATGTTCGGTACCCGCATTGGAGCCCATTCTAATACATATAAAACCATTCATTCTCTAATTTTTAGTAGTGTGGTTTTAAAATAACACGGTAACTCTTAACAATTTTTAAAAAATTAAATGGAGGTTTTTTAATATGAGGGTATTTAGGTAATTTAAGTTTAGAAGTTCATGCTTTAAAATAATGTGTGTATATATGTGGGTATGGGTGTTGATGTGTTATAGAAATGTAGCACTTTCGACGCTTGAAATAAGGAAAAGATGCAAGTTTCTGAGATATTTTGTTAGATATGATGCCTTTTGGGTATATTTTGCAAGAAATCATGTTTTGAATGATAAGTTCATAAAAAAAGGTGTAAAAAGGTATTTTGGCCATTTTTGGAGAAATTATGGATGTTCGGCACACTTTCCAGCTTAACTGTGATCAAAGCATATTCAAGAATCAAAGAAAAGCTAAAAAGATGACTCCTGGAACCTAATAAGTCAACCTACGGACAACGAGTAGGCAAAGCAAGTGCCAGAAGACCAAAATCCTGAGAGCTAACTTGCAGGATTTTTGATATTCGATACCTACAATTTGTACCTATGCCCAGGGCCAGGACTGCAGGTACTACCTGCATCCGATACTAGACCACGGGTATGGACCATATGCGGCCACCGACCCTGTTTTCTCCTATTTCATTCGGGCTTTGGTTTTAGGGTTTTCTCATGTACTATAAATACCCTTTATGTGTTTTTTAGTAGGAGTTACACAATTTTGATATTCAAAAGCATATTTTGATTCCAAGATTCGATTTTGATCTTGGGATTTACATGTATTGACTTCAGTTGATTTATTCAGTAACGGTTATGGGTTTTTACAATTCTTATCATTGTGATTTCATCTATGCTTTCAACTCTGAATGATATTGAGTTATTCACAAGTATGAGTGGTTAAAACCCATAGCTAAGGTTAAGGAAACCCTGGCGAATTGACGAAGTAGAGAAAGTGTGATTGTTGAATTGAACTAATACCCAAGGCATACATTGCATTATATTTACTTCAATAGATTTCTTAGTGGTGGCCTACATTAATATTCCGCCTAGATTGTTGTTACTTACTCCAAAAGAGGAGTAGTAACGAGGAAAAGATAATGACAACAGTAACTTGGAGTTTAGTTACCGATCCATGCTACTAGGTATTATCTACGTAAGATGGTTAGATTTCATCTAATAACTAGAGACTCAAAAGCTAATAGTTAACGGGGATCAAGATAAGGGTTAGTAAGGCAAAATCCTGAGACTCAAAACGTAAAGGGTGAAATTTATTTACTCGTCCAAAAGACTGTAGATGGTACATAACTTATCGATTCTGCATACAAGGTAACAGGTTGTTTCAATAAAGCACGATAATCATATGGAGTTGAGAAGCTAGGGGGAGCACAATCCTAGTGTTCACCAATACTGATCATAAAAGAAGTTGATATTTGCTATTTTGTTCAATATTTGCATCAAATTCCCTTATTTACTTTTCCAGTCCTTGCCTGTCGATTACGATATCTAAAATCCATGAGTCCACGTATTCCTTTGGAATTTGAGCCCAACCTTCATTAGGTTACTATATTTTGACAGCGACCATATTATCATCTAATAGGAGTTGTTGTTTCGACATGATAAAAATTTTAAGGCTGTTGCTAAGGACCACAGTGTTAATTTGTGATTTGAAGTTGCTGCAGTTTTTGAGTTTTTCTTTTTGTTCTTAGTTAGGCATACGCCAGTGTATGCCTAGTACATAGAGTAGAGGCAATTCGTTACTCCCACTAAATCTAAATCAAGAGAGAATCTTACAAACACGTGGTTAGATGTCTAAGCATAAAAAAGATTAACCTCTTGAAATAGTTTGTAATATTGCACTGCCCCCTCCTCCTGAAGGAGTGTAGGATAGTATTGATCAATAAATCAGTGAGCTATTATCTAAAGCTAAAGCTGAGAGGAAGGAAATGAAAAAATCTCAATAGGTAGCTAGAGAGGTAGAGCTAGCTGAGCAGAGACAAGTAGTAGACCACTGAGCAGCACTCGGTGGAAACAAGAATAGAGCTAGAGATGCCCGTGTTCAAGTAATCCCAGCATATCTGTATGTGAAGCCGTATATAGATGATAATGAATAAGACTTGGGATATATTGAGCTAGCAGAGATTGGAGCCATAGTTCCTACTATTTTGCCTCCAGGCATCAAGTTCAACATCACGAGCACAATCATCCAGCTTCTAAATCTGAAGAGAGTGTTTGCAGGTCTGCCTACATATGATGCAAACTTGCACCTTGTCAATTTACTCGAGATTTGCAATTCGTATACAAATCTAAGGGTGAATCAACAAGCACTTAGATGAGGCTATTCCCTTTCTTACTTACAGAAGAAGCATCTTTATGGCTAGGGAAACAACCAAGAGGCTCTATCACTACATAGAACGAGTTGCACAAGCAATTCTTGAACAAGTTCTTTCCTCTATCTAGGATGTTGCAGCTCAATAAAAAGATTTATAACCTTAGACAGCTGCTATCAAGTCTATATACGAGGTATGGTTCAAGTTCAAGAAGCTGAGCATGGTTCCCAATCATCGGTTTTCAGGGATGAGCTTACTAGAGATATTCTACAGAGCCTTGAGCATCAACTCAAGAACCATGGCAGACACCATATCTGGAGGAGCTTTTATAAGACTACGCTACGAGGCAGCTTTAGAGATGTTAGATCACATCTTGCTCACTAATTGGGGGTGGCAAACTTGAGAGGCAGAGAGAGGATTTTGAACTTATTATATTGGTGACTCCCGTGACCAAAAAATAGTTGATGACATAGTAGCGTATTGTATTGCTAAGGACTGATATTGGGGTACTTATGAAGTAGCTTACAACAGCAACTTCAGAAAAGGTAAATGCAGTAACAGCATATGGGTCAGCTTCCAAAGCTTACAAGTCAGAATTAGAAGAGTAAATGAATTATCTAGATCATCAGTTGGCGGGTTTTCTAGTCTAAAGGAAAGGGAACCAAGGTCGGGACTATTATGATAGATATAAAAACTATAGCAGAGAGTGAGATAGTGACTGGAGGAAAAAATATGACTACAGAGGGAAGAGAGATAGATATATGCCACCTGGTAGACGAGATGCAGTATCTAGAATGGAAGAGATACTAGCTAAGTTGGTGAAGGGTAAGGAAAGTCAAGAGATGAGCCTTAAGGAAAATTAGGTTGATATTACAGGATTGACCCCAAAGGTCGCCACTGCTATTAAGTAGTTGGAGCACCAGTTCGGCCAGATGTCAGCAACTCTGAACCAGAGGCTGCTAGGTTCCCTTCTATAATGCCTCGAGACTACCCTCTAGATATCACACGGTGCTTAAAACTATGAGTGATCCTAAGCTAACCGATGATACTTGCATAACTCGTGAGCAACTAAATATATTACATAAATTTGAAAGAAATAAGCGGAAGAGATGTCTTTGCTAAATATGTTAAACACAAGATTGTTTAAAACATACTTTGGTTATACAAAACAAAACTGAAAGTAAATACATCAACTCTGAATGATTGTCTATGAAGTCTCTACTAATACTGACTATAGGTAGCCGGTACATGACCCTTAACTATCCCTAATCAATACGACTGAATAAAAAAAATGCTACTAAAACTAGAGTTAACTCGAGTCCTCAAATCAAAAGAACTCTTCACCTGCTAAATGGAAGCTGCGAGCTGTCTGATTATGATGTGCTACAATTGGTACCTACATTATGAGACAATGTAGCACATAGACATATATGTGGGTCAATACTTCTGGAATGTACTGAGTATGTGTGGGTGAATGCATAAGTAAAACAATAACTGAATATTTATATAAACTTTCCAATGATGCATACGAAGTGTAAAGGACTTACCTTGAGCTTGAATAAAACAAAAATTGCAAAATCATAAACATAAGTAATGAAGCAAAAAGATGAACTTTGTGAGCCATAACACTTAGTTCTAAAAGCTTTCCTTTTAATTATTTTTAGGGAGGTTCTCCTAACCGACATAAACTATGTGAGCTATCATGGAGTCCAACATCTTACCCACATTGAGGAGAGTTCTTCTACCTTTGCCATCGGAATAGAAACTTAACTTAAGTGATTACTATACGTAACTCATATTGGGACTTAAACCTACGATGGCACGTAGTTTTGGGGCATGTGACCTCGGACTCATACCTAACTCGGTGCTAAATTCTACTCCCCTATTACTTATATGCTCATACTTTAGGAAATCCACCTTAAAATAGCATAAAGGTTTATAAAATAAAAATCGTTATGCTTCTTTTTGTTTAAATCATAATCAGGATGAACATATGTGGATTTTATATCTTATTTTAGGATCAAAAGATCAATCTTTGCTTTAAATCATGATCTAAAACTTATCAATGGAGCTTAGGAGCACAATTTTCTTGTAAACTCAATACTTGTACTTAGGACTTATAATATATGCTTAAATTCTTAAAAATTCATGAAAAAATTTTATGCTCAATAGTCATCTTGAGATCTTTCAACAATCGCAGTCAAAATAATAAAACTAAAATCACAATATGAATCTTATAACTTAAAACATGAACATAACTAATTCTTGATATACTTAAAGCTTTCAATCTCATGGTAATAACATGCTACAAGAATATAGCAATTTGGCTATAAACCCTAATTCAAAAATAAGTAAATTAAATCTTAAAATCATGCACTTAGGGAATAAGGGTGAAAGGGGTACCCTTGTTCATAAACCCTGCATACCTTAAGTTTCTTGACTTGTGAAGAAGTCTTGAAGCTTGGGACTTGAATGATGAACTTGTGAAAGAAACCCTATTCTTGATATTTCTTGAAAATTTCTTGAACTTGTAAGCTTGAACTCTTGGATTCTTAAAGAAATCTTAAATTCAAAACTTAAATCCTTGTGTTCTTTGGAGAAGAAGCTTGATTTATTGTTCTTGGGAAAGGGGAGGGGTTTTACATGAACTATTTTGAGGAAGATGGTCAAATAATGCCCCTTTTATGTTATAAATCGTGTTTGGACGACTGGGTTGAGGGGAAAGGACTAAACTTCCACTTGGCCTCTTTTTTCCATAGGAATAGACATTATGGCGCAACCCCTAGTTGGGTGTAACAGCCCTCAAGACGTGACCCCTAATTGGGTGGAATATCCCTTATGGCGCGGGGCTATCGCGACCTATCTCTCATAAAAAAAGTCATAACTTTTTGCTCGGGTATCGAATTAAGGTGAAATTGGTATTGTTGGAAAGTTTACTCAATTATACATAATTTGGTGGGGCTTGAGCTGTCAAATTCCACATATGTCAAAAGTTATACTTTAAAGTTGACCCTTGTAGAATTAAATACAAAAATTTAGCTGAAGCAAAGGGTCTTTCCTCAACTTTGCTATAAGTGATTCCTATGAACATTTTTCACCTCATAAGTACTTTACACACTAGGATAAAGATAATGACACATGTATTCAAATATAAATCATAGGATTAGAGTGCATATACATAGAAATGACTATTTAAAGTCTAGCTCAAAAATGTGGGGTGTTAAACCTTCCGAGTAATATGATGCAAAATCTTAAAAATAATGGTTACATACTTTCTATTAACATGAGGAGTGGTATCACTACTATGGATCTCCCACGACCTGTTGTGAAAGGTGTTAACAATAAGACACCTATTGTTGAGTCTGACAAAGGTAACAGGTGATAAAGGTAAAACTACTGAAAATAAAGCTAAGGGTCCGGTTATTGAGCCAGAAGTCAGATAGATTTTGAGAATGCCCCGTCTTTTCCTCGGAGATTGAGTCAAAAGAAAGAGAAAGGTAAGTTCAAACAATTCATTAATATGCTAAAAAAATTAAGCTTGAATATCCTCTTTTAGAGGCGCTGAAGCAGATGACTGGATATGCTAGTTAATGAAATAGTTGGTCACAAGGAACAAAGGAGTGATATTTGAGGATGTTGATAGTATGCACCACTATAGTGCAGTCATGGCTAGGTCTTTGGCATAGAAAAAGGGTGATCCTGGTGCATTTACTATACCATACACTATTGGGTCATCCTAATTCGCTAGAGCTTTGTGTGATTTGGGAGCCAATATTAATTTGATGTCACTGGCCGTATTCAAGCAAGTGGGCTTGAACCCTCTAGAACCAACTTTGATGCGACTAGTGATTATTGATTGTACAGTAAAGAAGCATGTAGGAATCTCTTTTGATGTGATCGTGAGGGTAGATAACTTCATGTTTTAGGCTAAATTTGTCATCCTGGACTATGAGGTTGACACCGAGATGCCCATTATATTTAGAAGACCGTTTATAGCCACCAGCAAAGCTATGGTTGACATAGAAAATGGTGAGCTGAAATTTAGTGTCAATGGTGAGGAGGCTAATTCAATAGCTGAAAGTCAATAAAGCAACCAATTGACATAAAGGTAGTGTTAGTGATTGATTGTATTGATGACCCTGGAGGATATTTCTATGGGTATCTTGATGAACTTTGAGTAGTCAAGACACCTGCGTCATACCGTGACATTAAATCAAGTGTTGCATGGGAGCCAACCCATGGGCTTGTTGGTGAAGTCTAAGTAACCAACATAGCAACGTCGTGCCGCGACGTAAAATCAAGAAATGAGTGGGAGGCAACCCACTATTTTTAGTGTTCACATTTTTTATATCTTTCTTTTTTGTAGGCTTTTAGCTCATTACTTACCTAGAATAAGGTTAAAAATTTCTATATTTATCAATTTCCTGGTAAGGGGGCTATATGATCAACCCATCATGGTCACAAGTGCCACATGGTAAGTTAAGTAATAAGTTGAAATTTTGGAGGATAAAAAATGGTAAGTTATGGACTTTGGCATCTAATTTTACTTTTGAGACCTAAAACTTAAGTTGCGGGACCATAAGTATCAAGAAAAATATCACAATGCCAAGTCTAGGTTGCAGAAAAGCAGGCCAAAATTTTTGGCTCGACACCTACGCCTAGAGCCAGACCGCGGGTAGTGGCCGTAGGAACAAGACATGGTTAGGTTAGATTTTGGGTCCACTTTTAATTAAAATTATATGCCCACCAACACTTAAATATGACCTAAATAACCCCCCACGTATATAAAACATTCATATCCTCATTTTAACTTATTCAAATTCTCAAAACTTTACTTTTCTCTTTGAATTCAAACTTCCCACTTAAAACACAAACTAACCCCACACTTAAGTAAAGGATAAATTGACACTCATTTAAGGTACCAATTTGTCCAACACTCTAAAAACAAGTTTCAACTTTGGTTTTGCTTGAGTTCTTCATTATTCACTTGTGGTTCTTCATAAAAGAAGTAACTTTCTTGACTCTTAATAGTTATATTTTGGTTTATCTATTGTTTAAACAAGTTGATATGTGTATTCCATTACAAAATAAATAGAATCTATCATGCTTGTATGTTGGGGCCGTGAAGTAACCTAAAACCATAATGTAGGGCCTTGTTTTGTAGAAAAATCTAAAGTTAGGCCCCAACCAGAAAGTGAACTTGAATGAATAGAGTAATACCGCTAGTTAAACATGTTTGTTTGCTTTGAAATTGATAATTCTTGATTGGTGTATGCACATTGGACTTGTTGGAATTTCAAATAGGTCTAAGGGGTGTGAAAATTGAGTAAAAATTCAAACTTTTCGAATTTTGAGTTTTTTTTCAACTTTTTCTACCCCTCACTTTTGTTGGAAACCAACAACTATTTTTTCAAGTACATATGGCACCGAAAGAAATGAAAAAAAAAAGGTTGGTACTTTGAGGAGACAGACAAAGTCTCCTAAACCTAGCAGTTTAGTAGAGGAGTACCCGAGGCAATGTTGTATAGATGTTGCAGTTGAGGTGATATGAAAAGTCATGAGAGGGCAGACTTGCCAAGCTTCTCAGTCAGTTGCAGCCCGGCCGAGGATGAAGTCAGCTAGAATGTCACCACCATACACTCCTCTACCTGATAATGATGAGAATGAGGAAGAGAAAGAGTTTGATTCTACTCTACAGGTTGCTACTCAGGACCCCCAGTCTGAGGAGGGGTCCTAGGATTCATCCGATGAGGTAAAACAAGAGGAGTCATCAGTGGTGCCCCAGTCTGAGAAGGGTACCGCTAATCATGTACAGTAGACAGAGGTACCCTAATTTAATGAGGGTACTGAGTCACCTTGCCACGATGTATCAGTACAGTAAAGCCCTGCACCTACACATACCCAGAGGCACCTTCCAAGGAGGGACCTTCGAGGTGGTATGTGGATGGTTGTGGAATATATTTGATATTGATAGTAGTGTTTGGGAGCTAGGCAGGTCTAGGAGGTATATTTCTGAGGAGCACTGGATTGACTTATCGGTGCGAGATCGAGTACCTCAATTACAGGTGGTATTTGATAGATATTAGTTAGAGTGGATGAATAAGCCACTCGATTCTTACAATCCAGCTATGGTATGAGAATTTTATACATCTTACACAACTACTATAGTCCTTCTTATGCACAGATATCTAGGACTTGTGAGATTTATGTGGCAGCCAAAACTTGATCATACACTAGTTAGAGGGGTCAGAGTTAATATTACAGAGAAGACTATCCACAGAGTTATCTTTAGCCCAAATTATATTACTCCTGCATCCACAGCTGAGTGCAATAATAGATTAAAGATCACACATGATCGACACATCATATGGGAGATTAAGCACTATTGAAAGAGGGTTGAGATGGCTAGATGGATAGCTAATTAAATTTTAGTGGGTGATATGACCCAATGGATCGAGGGGCAAGTTGTGATCAAGAAGGGCCAATTGACATTGGAGGCCAAGTTTTGGTGGTTACTGATTAGATACCGACGGATACCCACTGCTTTGGATGATATATTAACGTGGGAGGGAGCAGCACTGGTGGCCTGTCTAATGGTCGGATATGATGTTGATTTTGCTACTATTCTTCACCATGAGTTACATGATAGAGTATTTGGGGAGTTAACTAATATGCCCTTCCTTTGCATGATTTAGAGATTATGTGAAAAGGTCGGTGTGCCTGAGATACTAGGTGTAAACGATAGGGTACCTTTGATGGTGACTACATAGATGAGGACCATGAAAGGTCTGGCACGTCCAGTCACCCCTCGAAGATTGAAACTGCAAACAACAATACCACGGGCCCAAACTAAGAGCCCAATAATTTTTGTAGATCCTAATAAGGCATATCTAGGTGATTTGGCTATTAGTATTGAGATGAAGATGGGGGAGCAGAGAGAGGCTTCAGACTCTAGTACGCAGGGCGAGGGGACACAAGCTACTTCTTCTTCAACCCCGGTTTCGACCTTAGAGCCGGTTGGTGTATCTATAAAGCCTACCCACCCATCCACTATAGCTCTTACATCAGGTATGATTACTATATCTAGCTAATTTTTGCAGAGCTTAGTGGACAGCCAGAGGTCCACAGATGCTAGAGTAAGGGTTTTTGAGACTGAGATGACCACCCTCTATGAGCAGATAAGATTAGGGGTTAGGAATAGATTTGAGAAGGCACAAGCCTGATGGGAAGTCGCACTGAAAACTGCACTATTTGAGCTGTGGGACAACTTTCAGACATATCTCGATGAGTTTGAGAAATGGGTTATAACCCGATACACAGAGATAGATATGCCAAATCTAGCCCAGATGAGAGAGGATTTTGATATATTATGAGTAGAGGTACACTCTCTTATGGAGATTCGTATTATAGCCACTCCCTCAGTTATACCCCAAGTGGTCCCGATATCACTTTCTCGCACACCGAGACTGTTTGACTTTCTAACATAGGTTGATGAAAAAGTCCTAGTATTTGGGGCCAAGAGAGGTCTCATAAACAACTTCTAGGAACCTGATTTACCATATGACCAAGCCATTAAAAAGGCCAGGCATGATTCGATGGAGTTTGTATTCGCCGATAAGTAGAGGCATTCATCTATAGTAGCGGGTGCATCATCGAGTAGTACACCACCACTACCACTGCCTTCGCCAACTAATATGCCTCCATCTGGGGTTGCTCCTGATTTGGGTGCCTAGAGTGACCCCAGGTATGTTCTCATTTCTCTCTGTTTTACTTTATTTTAGTGTATTGAGGACATTGGGCAGTTTTTCATTGGGGGTGGGCATACTATGTCGCATCAAGTTTTTGTTACCATACTTATTTTCCTGTCGACCACGGTATTGGGCATACTATGTCGCATCAAGTTTTTGTTACCATACTTATTTTCCTGTCGACCACGGTATATTATAGAATCGACATATCTAGGATAATTTTGTGTTGTATTATATTTTATTTCGTATTGTGTTATTTTTGTGTAACTAGGAGATTTTTAAGTATTTAGGGCAGTAGTCATATTTTGACTAATTTTTTATACCCCTCCAATAAGTTATGTTTTAGAACTATGTGAATGGCATGGATCTTGTTATGGTATAGGATTAGGAACATGATAAACACTTTCAATCAATTACATAAATCGAATAGGTAGTAGTTGGTAATATTGACTCTGTGTTGTGTGTGTGAGATACTACCTAGTTCCATTTGTGTGTTGAATTTAGAACTTTCCTGGTTAGTTTTGCCTAGGTTGAAGGATAGTCGATTAGGAAAGGATCATAGGTCGTTTTTTTATTTTAGTCCACTTTTAGCCTAAAATGACCTTCCATGTAAAAATTATATCCCTTGATCCTGATTTTGAGCTCTTGTAGCCTATTTTTCTTGTTTCACCATTCAACTTTCCATTTATATTACAATGTACCTGTTTTGGCTCTATTCCTCTTTAGACATTGTGCACCTTAACTTAGGCAAAATGCCTAAGTGGAGGGCAGTTATCATAGGGGTGTGTAGTGTAAAGTGGGTATGAAGAAGGGTAAAATAAGAAGAAAAAGTTAGTAGGGCTAGGTGTGGTAAAAAAGAAAAGAAGAGTTGTGAAAAAAAGAGAAAAAAAGAATAAAGAAACCACACCGGCCTAAATGAGCATGAAAGAATAAAAAGGGAGAAACAAGAGCGGAAATAAAGTGAAAAATGGTTAATAAGTGAGACCCCGAGGTTAGTGTAGTGCCAAGGAAGCTTAGTCACTTGATATGTCCATATGTACCATACCAACCCCCAAGTCTACATTACAAGCCGATAAAAGTCCTATAGTGATCCTAACTTGACTATTTTAATGCTAAGGTAAAGAAAATAAGAGCAAGACTATGGTATATGACATGCATTGATCGAAACTTCTCTTCTGAGTATGAGTGTCTCTTAACTGTCCTTGCATTGATATGCATGATTTCATATAAGTGAGTGGGACATTCTTGTTGTAAGGGCACTTGAGTCATATTGCTAGGTATTTGCTTGTTTTGGGTTGTGTAACTTGTATACATCAATAGTTGTCTGTTGCTAATGTAATTGTCATACCTTGATCCCATTGTGTCGCATTATTGTACTTCATGTTCATATACAGTTGGTTTTGAAAAAAATAATATTGGGGGGAGGGGGATGTTGTGTTTTGAGTTTTACATGCTGACTAATTACCTTGAATAGCTTAATTTCTCCGAGTTAAGCGTCGTTTTTTATTTGTTGTATTTTGTTACCTGAGGACATGCAAATGTGCAAAGTTGAGGGTGTTGATGTGTTATAGAAATATAACATTTTTTATGTTTAAAACAAGGAAAATATGCACATTTTTTAGGTTATTTTGTTAGATATGATGCCTTTTGGGTATGTTTTGTCGGAAATCATGTTTTGGATAATAAGTTCATGAAAAGGGTGGAAAAAGTTATTTTTGGCCATTTTTGAGCAATTATGGATGTTCGGGACACTTTTCAGCTTGATCGTGATCAAAGCATATTCGAGAATCAAAGAAGAGCTGAAAAGATGACTCCTAGAACCTACTAAGTCCACCTAAGGACCGTATGTAGGACCTACGGACCGCAAGTAGGCAAAGAAAGTACCAGAGACCAAAATCTCGAGAGCTGAACTTGTAGGATTTTTGACATCCAGTACCTGCAGTTTGTACCTACGTCTAGGGCCAGGATCGCAGGTACTACCTGCTCCCGATACCAAACCATCGATACGGACCACATGGGGCCACCGACCCTATTTTTTCCTATTTCGTTCGGACTTTGATTTTAGGATTTTCTCATGTACTATAAATACCCTTTATGTGATTTTTAGTTGGAGTTACGTACTTTTGATATTCAAAAATATATTTTGATTCCAAGATTCGATTTTGATCTTGGAATTTACGTGTAGTGACTTCAGTAGATTAATTCAGCAATGGTTATGGTTTTTACAATTCTTATCATTGTGATTTCATCTATGCTTTCAACTATGAATGATATTGAGTTCTTCACAAGCATGAGCAGCTAAAACCCATAGCTAGGGTTGTGAAAAACCTGGAGAATTGACGAAGTAGGGAAAGTGCGATTGTTGAATTGAACCCATACCCATGGAATGCATTGCGTTATATTCTCTTTAATAGATTTCTTAGTAGTGACCAACATTAAGATCCCGCCCAGATTATTGCTACTTACTCCAAAAGATGAGTAATGACTAGGAAAAGATAATGACAATAGTAATTTAGAGTTTAGCGGTCGATCCATGCTACTAGGTATTATCTACGTAAAATGGTTAGATTTCATCTAATAACTAGAGACTCAAAAGGTAATAGTTAACTGGGATCAAGATAAAGGTTAGTAAGCAGCATCCTGAGACTCAAAAGGTAAAGGGTGAAATCTGTTTACTCGTCCAAAAGATTGTAGATGGTGCATAACTTATCGATTCTGCATGTAAGGTATCAGATTGGTTCAACAAAGCATGATAAGCATATGTAGTTGAGAAGCCAGGGGGAACACAATTCTAGCGTTCACCAATATTGATCACAACCGAAGTTGATATTTTCCCTTTTGCTCGATATTTCCATTTAAATTCCTCCATTTACTTTTTCAGTTCTTGCCCGTCGATTACGACAACTGAAATTCATGAGTCCACGTATTCCCTTGGAATTCGACCCCAAACTTTGTTGGGTTACTATATTTTGACAGCGTTTTCTTTTTTTTTTTCCTTTTTTGTTTCCTCTTTTTCCTTTTTCTTCTTTTTCTCGTTGCATTTTATATTTTACACATCAAATACAAGTCATGGATATCATAACTAATCATTGTATTTGTGTTCACCATCATTCTTTTTTTCTCTTTCCTATTATTTTTTGAGTTTTTTTAACTTTTTGTTTTTTTTTTCATTTTCATTTTCTTTTATCTTTTTCGATTCTTTCTTTTCGTTTTTTCTCTCTTTTTTTTTTCTTTCTCCTTTTTCCTATTTTTTTGTTTCTTTCTTTTCGCTTTTCTTTTTCTTTCTCTCTTCAATCTCTTGCCTCTATTTCTTTTTTTTTCCTTTGTAGTTTTATTTTTTTATATTTTTTTCTTTCTCATTTTTTGTTATATTTTATATTTTTTGTATTTACAAAAATATGATTACGTAGCACAAGCTATGAATGATAACTAAAATACAATAATCGCTTATTGTATTTGTATTTACACCATTATTTATACTTTTGTACTTGATGATACAATTGTATTTGTATTTTATAGTTCGTACTTATATTTACATTTGTATTTTATAGTTCACGCTTGTATTTATATTTGTATTTTATAATTTACATTATTTTTTTTGTATCATTCGCACTTGTATTTGTATTATATAGTTTGTACCATTACTTATATTTTATACAAATCATACTCATATTTTGAAGAACTATTTTATAAATACATTTTATAGTTGACTGCATATTGTATATGTATCTTTTGATTTCATTTTAGTTCTATTTGCGTTTGTATTCTATTTTCATCGATGCACTTGTATTTTTTAAAGAACTATTTTGTATTTGTAAGTTGATCACGTATTTTATTTGTATCTATAATTTTATTTGTATTGAAATTTATAGTTGACAACATCATTTGCATTTTTAAACAATTGAAAAATTTTATTTTTTTTTCTTTTTATGAACACTTGTATTTATACTCATTGATACGAATCGTGTTTTATTTATACAAATAGAACAATACAAATACAAATGATAAATTATACAAATGTTAGATTATACAAATACAATGATACATGTTTATACAACTTGAACTATACACATATAAATGATGCTTGTAAACAAAATACAAATGCGAAATTTGACATACAAATACTAACAATATATTTGCATTGCATGACATATTGCATATTTATATATTTTAGACTCAAGCAAATACAAATTAATCCATATAAATTTTTGCATATAAATATAAATAATAAATTATACATATTTATGGCGAAACTATTCAAATACAAATAATAAATTTATTAAAAATATATAGTATGATAAAATAAATATAAATATAAAAACCATATAAAATATATAATAAAACAATATCAACAACAAATGAGAGGAAAAAAATAAATTAAAAAAAAAAAAAAGGAAGAAAAAAAAAAGAAAAAATGAAATAAAAAAATGATAAAAAAAATAGAAAAGGAAAAAAGAAAGAAAAATCAAAAAAAGGAAAATGAAAAGAAAAAAGAAGAAAAAGATTGGAAAGGGAAAAAGAAGAAGAAAGAGAAATATAAAATAGAGAAAAAAAGAAATTAAGGGAGAAAATTAAGGAAATGGGCTTTGGATTGTATTTAATTGGAAAGAGAGATTATGAATTATAATTAATTAAAACTTAGGTTAAATGAAATATTAGGAGATTATGTTTGATAAGTCATGTAGTTATCCCCTATATATATATATATATATATATATATATTATTTTCTTCAATTTATTATTTAATTTCACTTAAGTCACCTAAATTCCATAATCTCACTATTTTCTTCAATTTATTATTTAATTATTTTTATTATATTAACTAAACTTGTAAAATATATGGGATTCCTAAAATATATGGAAGGAGAATCAATTAATGTTTTTCTTTGTATTGATTAATAAAAATACTCCTAAAATAGGATAGAAAAACACCCCTAAAATAGGACTCTATTAAGGAAATGCTTTTATAAATATTGAGATGCAGGGTAAACTGGAGAAGAAACAGATTTACTTACATTTACTTCTTTACGGATAAATTATAGTTGCTATCTTTTGAACGAAAAAATAAATAAATTTTACTTGTATATAATAACTCACAAATTAAGTAAACTTTGATCCTATGTAATAGCCAAAAAAATAAATTATACTTCTCATCTAACTTGATTCGATTGCATGTCTAGATTGGTGAATGCTTAATTTTCTAATCCTCAACTTCTTCACTATTTTTGTCAACATAGTAAAATTCAATGTGTGTGTATATATATATATATATATATATATATATATATATATATATATATATATATATCTTCTTTAATTTCATTCAAGTCATTTTTTAGTGTCAAAATTTTAGCTCAGACAAGAAATATTTTCATCAAAACTGAAGCTTTGTGATCACTATTGTATTATTTTGTTGTAGTTTAAAGGTCGTAGATGAATTTACAGGTGTTAGATGAATGTCTCTCGGCTTTGGAAAAGTTTTTTAGGTAAGGGTTAGGTTTAATTGCATTATTTTTGTCTCTCTATTTTGAGAACTTTTTTCGTGTAAAGGTAAAATTTAATTGTATTATTTTGATATCTCTATTGTCGTATTATTTCATTGTAGTTTATAGGTGGTAGATGAGTGTCAGACGACTTTGAAATTTTTTTTGTGTAAAAGTTAGATTTAATTATATTGTTTTGATATCTCTATTATCATATTGTTTTGTTGCAATTTACAGGTGGTAAATGAATGCCGATCGACTTTGAGAAATTTTTATGGTAAAGGTTAGGTTTAATTAAATAAATTTTTCAAAAGATGTTGAATTTTTATGGTAAAGGTTATTACATAAACATCTTATTTAGTGTAACCTTTGAACTCAATAACGTGAGGTACATGCGCAAGGCACGTACACCTAAACTGGTATATATATACACATGTGTGTGTGTGAAAAGGAAAAAAAATTGGAAAAGAAAAAAAAAAGAGAAATACAAAATAGAGAAAGAAATTAAATTAAGGGAGAAAATAAAGGAAAGAGGCTATGAATTGTATTTAATTGACAAGAGAGATTGTAAATTGTAATTAATTAAAATTTAGGCTATATATATATACACGGGTGGTCGCGCTTGAGCGCACATAGTTTTCGTACATGAAAAATTGTGCGCAAATTCTAAGTATAGATATTTCGTACTAATTTATGCAGTTTCATACACAAAGTATGAGTAAAATTCTACGCCGTGAGCGAGATTCAAAATGTAATTTCATACTATATGTTTTATTTAAAAACTTTTACTATAATAAATGGAAATCTCCTTTTATATTTGGTAAATATGAGTCTAGCTTCATATATATAAGAAATTATTAGACAATTGCAATAAATTACATCTAGTGTCTATTAAGTGGTTGTTTTAAAATTTTTGTTCCTTAAAGTGTGTGGTTTTGAATTTTTATCTCCGCTAGATAAGTTTTAACGTTTGCATATAAGGAAGAACTTCAGGTCAATTATATTAGATTCATTTATCTTGAAAGGTCACGAACGTCTGCCTTATGGGGAAGAACTCGCACGTTTTCCTTATGTTCAAAAGTTATTAAGTGGGGCCAAATACTTAAGATAACCCTTTATGAAGGCCATTTCTGTAAAAATATTTGAAAAAATTACATGATAACACTACTTACTTATCACATCTGCCTAAAATCACTACTCTTTTATTTAATTACATCACATCTCATATTTCTCTTTCTCTTTCTAAAACTCACGGATACATCACAAAGAATATGATCTATCAGTGTGAAACGTAATGTATCATTGTAAAATTAACTAACGTATTCAAAAAACAGTGATGTATCCGTATAATATTAATTGATATATCTAGAAGAATGTGATGTATTTGTGTGGAAAGTGATGTGTCTGTGTAAAATTAAGTAATGCATTCGAAAAATGGTAATGTATCAATGAAATTTAAGTGAAATATCCGAAAGAATGTGATCTATATGGAGTAAGTCAATTTTTTTATAATATTAAAATAGTTGAAATAAAAAATAATTACCTAGTGAAATTTATGTTATTTCTCCAAAATATTTTATGTCAAAACCAGCTCATTTTAGGGCCATTTGTCAACTTATCTCGCCCAATTGGGGTGATAAATATTTCTAAAAATTACACAAATACATAACTTATATTTTCAATATTACAAAAAATCCTAACTTCATAAACATATTACAAAAATCTCAACATATACATAAAATGCTATATATATATCAGCTATATTATGTATATTAATGGGAAGAGACAATAAAGTAATTAAGAAAATGGGAGAGAGAATAATTACTTCAAAAAGTTGGTATTTATGTTATTTATACTAAATATTTACCCCAATTGATATTTGTTCAGGAAAAGGTGTAAAACTAACAGCCTTGAGCAAGAACATACAGAAACATGAGGCCGAGCAAAAATATACAGAAACATGAGGCCAAGCAAAGAAGGTAATAGGAAAAACAAGAATATATCCTCCTCCCCAAAAAGAACCCGACCCGTTAACCCATCAGGAGCTGATTCAGGTTCTCGCCATTTTAGGCTATCTCCTCCACCCTCGGTCTCAGTGGTTGACCGTGAAATCGTGACTGAAGACTTGGCTTTGTTTGAAATTTCCCCCAAAACCAACCCAAGAAGTTTTCCATATACTGTGAAGCAGCAGTGCTGGGCGAAGGCAGAGAAAGTGAAGGGAAGAGACCCAGATCGATGGCGCCGAGACCCGTTGGGGAACATTGTCTTTCGGAAGCTTGTGGGCTGTCCTGGTTGTCTATGCCATGACTATGACCATATTACTCCCTATTCTAAGGTACTTATCTTTTTGAGGTTTAAAAAGGTTTGATGCATTCATTGGCTAAAACTATAACCCTTAAAATTATTTATTAGTTGATCTTACTGTAAGAACTCGTTCCTTCTGGAGTTTGTTTCAAAGCTTATAAGATGGACAGTTCCTGTGAGCTGTCCAAAGCATAATCCGTCCATGTTCAAGTCCCAAGTTTGGATAAAGTAAAGAACATTTAATTGGTGGCTGGACACTGATGGCTTTGTTGATGGAGTTAAGAGTTGGTGGACAACATTTAATTTATCAGAAAACTTGACTATAATTTAGCTTGTAAAATGAAAGCTTTGAAAGTTAAACTGAGGGAGTGGAGTAAAAGCAACCAAGAGAATCTGAAAGTACAGAAGTCAAACTTGCTTAATTACTTAGCAGTGTTGGACAAGGTACTGGTGTCGCACCCCATTTTTCTCGTGAAAAGCGGGATTCGATGTTACAACTCTTTTTAGGATGTTTAAATAGTAAAGAGTCGCCATCTAACTAATTAAGGTGCGTTAGAGCACCATTCTAGGCTAATTACGAACCAGTTAATTAGTCTATGTCTCCAAAAATTTGGGTAAGAGTTCAAATTACCTCGAAAGAAAGGTGTTAGGTACCTTTCGAGGTCCACAAATGTGGTTTGCGGCCAAATTCGTATATTACATGGGGATTCTATGTGATGAGAAAAACTCAACTATTTTATTAACTTAATGTTACTAAGTGGTAAAAATACGAAGAAACAGGACATGTAATTTAGTTATTTTTTAAAATAATAATTATCTAAGTGGTAAAACCAACATATAAATTAGACAAGCGGGGAGACAGAAGTGACACAGCAATATAACAAAATTCATTCAATTATCGAACCTAAACTATCCCAAACAAATTAAACATGCAAAGAGACAACGAATTCTAAAAGTTGGACAAGGATTTATTATTTTATTATTCTGATCAGCACCCGACTTATTAATGAAAGATAATGCCGTATGTCACTTTGTCGAATTATTCGGGTTAACTTCCATCATTTCCAAAAGTCTGCCTCCCCCAGCTAGTTTATTTATTAAACTTAAAGGCGTTCTAAAAATGATAAAAAACTACCGTTCCTGAAAGTGCCTACCCGTCCCCACTTAATGTACAAGAGGCATTGGACTTTTCTAATTTGGATTTAGGGTCTAGACAAAGAAAACTAGTCTTCCTAGTTAGACTCAATGTTTGCGCCAAGTAAAGCACAACGGACTAGCGCGTAGCACATAATGGTTTCAAATAAGCCTCTTGATTGATTAAAGATTGGTTAGTTAGACATGCTAAGACAAACAATTACTTATTTTGATGTTGTTGAAACCTATAGGGATGGTATCTAAAATGTCAATTAATAAATATGCCGACAGATGAGAACAAACGAGAAATTAAACGTGAATTGACGTGTCGAATTTATTAAAATCTGCTGCAACTTAATAAACCATACTTAAAATGTTGGGAAAATGGTTGATAGCATGCCAAAATTTGTTTTAAGTGCCGGGAATTAATAAAGCAGGCTAAAATTTATTAAATTGCTGAAAGTGATTTTATTTAGTGCTGAAAATTAATAAAACAGCTGAAAACTACTTATTTACCGCTGAAGCGGACTTTGCATTTCTGCAAGAAATCTTGATTTAAGAAACAGAAACTGATTTTAATTGTTTACACAAATCTGAATCTTATTTGTGTAAAAAAAACCAGAGATTGATTTTATTCTTTTGCAGAAAATTATTAAACGAATTTGCAGAACATTATTATTGTTTTTCTTTTAAAAAAGCAGAAGCTGAGCTACTGTAGTAGAAAAATTATGAGACTTATTTTATTGCAGAAAAACGATATAACTGATTTTTGTTGGGAAAGTGCTAAAATTAATTCTATTGCAGAAAGATAATTGATTTCTTGTTTAAAATTGTTAAAATTGATTTTATCGTTATTGTGTGAAAAAAACTCTTTATAGGCCGGAATTTAAGAAAACGCTATTTACATATTCTGAAAATCGAATTTAATTGTTGGAAAATAAATTAAACATGTTGAAAACTAGTTAACATGGTGTAAGCTAACTCAACATGCTCGAAGTTGATCTAATAAGGTTAATTATTAGGCCTACAACATGCTTTCTAAGTGATTGATAAATCTTAGATTGTATTTGCCTAAGTGATTCACGTAGCACATAAAACACATAGACCTCGCCCCAAGCAGTCCCTATAATTTATTATTACATATAGAGGTTTATTCAATAATATTACATACTAATGAATAGTAAAAGAAAGGATAAACTAAACTAAAAAAACAATAGGCAGCCCCTCCCCAAACTCCAAGCGACTCTTCAAATTCCAAACATTTTTAATGATACCTGCTAGGCATAAACAAAGTAGCGGAACAAAAGAAAAAATCGAATACACCAAACATGGACTGAAAACACAAAGACATAGCAAACACAAACATGGAATAGTTCCTATAGGCATGTTTTCTAGCATCATAAAGTCATCGCATAAGATATGAAATTACATCGACAGAAACTTACCGATAAGCCACAAAGAAAATAATAAAGAAAACCATAGCAAAGCAATTGAAGTAATAGGGTGGAATCAAATGCCTTCTTCAAAACCCAAAATGCCAAAAAACTTGAAAATATTTATTAACTTTTTGTATAGAGAAAAATAGCTAGTAGTGAGTAAATAGCAGATGAAAAGTGTGTTAATAAGAAGAGGTGTTTATATAATGAGAGTAGTGAAGAATTTAAAGGAAGAAAAGGATTTTCAAAATCAATCAGGGAACGTAAAATAGGTAAAAAGGATATTCCAAAATGAAATAAAAAAATTGAATCAATAAAGAGGAGGAAAATGTATTGAATTACCATAAACGCGCACACACAATCTGTCAAATATATAAAAAAGGCAAGAGAACCCACACGGAAAATTTTTCTGCCATAAATATGCAACCATGAGGCTATTATTTTATTTAAAAATTAAATAGAGCAAATTAATCAATACACATATTCCCAATCACATATGTCATGTATTTACCAGATATGTTTAAGTGCCAAAGTTGTCCGAAATTCAACCAAAAAAAGCAATTAAGGCAGACATACTGGTTATCTTCAAATTTAGTAGCAATTATCATGCTAAACAGGCTGCCTATCCTAATTTTAGGGAAATCATCAATAACAATTTGATCATCGAATCCTATTTTACCAAAATGACGTGATATCATTATATCACAGAGACAATTTTCGAGGTCTATAATCATATCATTTGTCCACAAATAAATCGAAAGATAATTTTCCGAATTCATGTAAGTCAATTTCTAATTGTACAATTAGGGTTAGCCTTAATTTGATAGAAATTAGGGCTTTTAACATATGATAGTCTTAAGCTAATAAACAACCTCAATCGACAAAGAATTGCACAAAAACTCAACCAAGCTTTGTTAGTTTCAAATCTAGAATCTGTAGAGTAAAGGAAAAAGAGATAAAATATAATTGAAATTAAACATGAACTTTCAATGCCTAATAAAACCTGCGGATGGGTTCTTGAGAACCCATCATTTTGAAAAAACTGGTCAGAGGTGGTGCGGGTATCGTGGTTCCGTCTCGCTAGTGGCAGTTGTTGGCTGCTTCGCTGGCCGGTGGTAGAGGCGGTGGCGCTTGGGGGATTTTGGGGCTGGCGGCGGCTTCTAGGTATTCGTCATTGTTGCCGTTTGGTTGAAGAAAAGGCGGGACATGGGGTAGGTATGCGGAGCGATGACCGGAGGCGTTGGTGGTCGCCTTCATTGGCTGGAGCGGCGCAAGGGAGAACGGAAGGAGCGACAGTCGGATTTGGCTGTTCCGCTGGCGGCTAGACCAAGGGAGAGAGAAAGAGAACGGGGAGGGAAGAAAGGGAGCGCGATAGCCATGGTTGTTGCTGCGGCGACCATTGTGTTGATAGAGAGGGGAAGAGAGATAGGAGAGGGAGATGCGGCTGCGAGGGAAGAAATAGTTAGGGTATGGGGTAATTGGGTATAAAAGGAAAAATTGAGTTGTTGGAGTGAATAGTTGATGTAGTAGTCAATTTTGTCCGACTGAGAGAATAATGTGTTGGAGTTGACACAAATAAGAGGTGATTTTAAAAATAGTGTGGTCGATACTTTGGTTTTAAGTCACCTTATGTAGTTCTAACAATATTCCTAAAGAATATTAATGATAAAAGGACGGGCATCAGCAACGATATCATGGGTTGGTGAGATTGGAGTGAGTAAAACTTGAAACAACGACGAGCTAAGCGGTATGAAAATGAAAGGTAGGTGAGCTTCAATTTTAACTTATACGACGAACGGATAAATAGAGTGATATTTCGAAAATAGAGCGAAATTTGTTCTTTTGTTACTCCTTTGGTTACCTGCGTACTTTTCAGTATGCTAGCCAACAAAGGTTAAAACATTTAAACAATAAGCCAATGATAGGCAGAAAGTAAATATGGGAATAAAGAGAACGTATCTGTTGTATTGTTGGATCGGCTGTCGGGCCTTCTCGATGCAGTATTAAATTGGCTATTGGGCCTCTCGCTGTAATGTTGGATCAGTTTTGGGCCTTTCGATGCAATGTTGGATCAACGTTGGGCTTTTCGATGCAATGTTGGATCAGCTATCGGGCCTCTCAATGCAGTGTTGGATCACCTGTTAGGCTTCTCGATGCAATATTGGATCGGTTGTTAGGCTTCTCGTGATGGTAACCATTCGAGCGGTCGTGGAGTGATTCGTGTCATCTATACCTGTTAATCCTGCACTCAAATTGTGAGTTTGTAAAAGGGGGAGGTTGATTTGTGCCTCTGCCTCGACTGAAGTGTCTTCTTCTCGATGTCGCCGACCGTTGATGAGCCTCGTCCGGGTCTTCACTTGGGTAGAAAAGTAAATCATTTTAAAAATCATGTTTGAAACAGTTGTCTTTTGTAAGTGATAAGTAAAGCTTATTGTAAAGAATATGAAATGTGGTTGAATAATTGACCATGACACGTTTCGAGACAATACAACATCTTATCAAAACTTGTCCTCTTGTTAAGAAATTTTTGAGGATCACTCAAAAATTTTTGGCCCAGTAAATATTTATTTATTGCAAAAGATCGCAAAAGTCTGCTTGTTAGAATTTTTGAGGCCGTCTAAAAAATTCTGCTCGGCCATCTAAAAAATTCTGCCCTAGTGTCATAGTTGTGCCAAATGTCATGCTCTTTTAGAATTTTTGAGGTCCTCTAAAAAATCCTACCCCAGTTACAATGCTCATAGAGAGGAAATAAGAGAATTTTATTATAATGCGACCGAAATCCATAGGAGCGCCTACGTATCCCTCTTAAACGGGAATCAAGTCAAAGGTAGTTCCAATTACAATGTAAGGGGCATAAAAATTAAACATAATATCTCTTGACAGCATCAGAATTGATTGGCTTGGACCAACCTATGCCATCCATTTTTGCGAGTATGTGTGCTCCTTTTGTCAAGACTCGAAGAACCACGTAAGGATCTTGCCAATTTGGCAAGAATTTTTCCTTTGCCTCATCTTGATGTGGAAAAATCCATTTTAAAACCAATTATCCAGGCGAGAAGTGTCTTGACTTAACCTTTAAAAAATCTTCGGCCTTACAAATTCCCCGGGGATCTCAATTTCTTCTATTTCTTTAATTGTTGTATGGTCTCGTTATGTGTCATAGTCTCAGATTCAACATTTTTTTAAAGTAATTTTGTTGTAAAAAGAAAATAGGGAATATGAATAATCCAAAAAGAAAAATTTTATCGGTTATAAAAAAAAAAGAAAGCTTTTATTAATGATGCTAAAATGTCTCAAAGCATAGTGTCAAAAGAAAGACTGATATTGCAAACTAGCTCGAACATCGAGTTTATTTATTTCAAAAATCCTGAAAACATCAAAAATTTGTCAAGTCTACCCAAGTGCTCGGCGAGGTCTGGATGGAGTGGATGTCCAACTTAGCAGTTGTGATCTTCTGTCCATGGCTTCGACTAGGGGCTCCCTCTCCTCATTGATGATGACACGAGAATCCTCTTCCTCGGTTAGAACTAACATTCTACACTGATGGGAGTACCTTTTTCATCCTCCAGGAACCAGATAGGATGTTCCAAGTTCACATGTTCATCAACATTGAGCATATTCACTTGATGGTCCGAGAAGAGGATTGTTGGTGACATTTGGTGCTGGGTCTTTCAACTGAATGGCCTTAGTCAACTATTGAATCTTATTCGTCCGAGCAAAACATGCCTTAATGGGATGCCCTCTCATCCCGTAATGATAGGCACAAGTCTGATCATGGCAATATTGCGCAGACTTAGTATCAACTGGTACGACTAGAATGGGTGTGACGTAGCCTGCTTTTTTGTGTTGTTCATATAAATGGGCTGCGGGTTCGGCTAAAGGTGTGTATTGTTTATTTTCGAAATTGGTTTTAGGTTTGGGAGCAGGCTTGGGTGTTGGAACATTAACAGGTTGGGGTATTTGGACATGTGTTGGTTGTACATTGTATACCGGAGAGGTCGGGCTTGAGAATTGTCGGTATGTTTGATATGGGGTAGGCATTTGGTATGGTGGGGTTTGATATGGCATTGGGTGGGGTTTGATATGGCATTGGGTAAGCAGACATTGGATATGGCATTGGGGGTTGTGGATAGGGTGGAGGTGGTTACCTATTTCTTTATTTTTCTTGTTCTTCGAGGTCCCTCCAGATGGTGAAGCTTTATTGTTAGCTTGTAGAGATTCTAGACTGATAATGCTTCCATTCTTAAGACACTTTTTAAGCGTTTCTCCCACCTTGATGATCTCGGAGAAACTTTTGTCCGTGACGGTTATCATCTTTTCAAGGTATTGTGACTCTTGAGCTTGAACAAAGTACTCCTTCATTTGAGACCCCGCAATTGGGGGTTGAGCTCTCGCAGCCTCGCCCTCCATCTCATAGCATAATCTCGAAATGACTCATTTGATTTATTCATCAGTGTCTGCATGTAGAACCAAATAGGAGCATTGTCAACATTAAATCCAAACCGTTCCACAAAGTCAGACGCCATATCAATCCAGCCAGTCCATTTCTTTACATCTTGTTCCATGTACTATCTTAAAGCCTCCCCAGTGAGACTTCTCATGAACATCTTCATTCTTATCTTTTCGTTCTTTCCAACTCCCACCAATTTGTCACAATACATGCGCAAGTGCGCCTTGTGGTCTCCAGTCCTATTATACAACCAAACTTAGGAGGTTTGTACCTCTCCACTAATTCCACATCAGGGTGAACACACAAGTCCTCATAACTATGCGCTCTCAATCCCTCACTTCCTTCTAGCTGCCTTAACCTTTCGACCACAGATTGCATTGAATAATCACTTTCTGGAGGATCAAATGTATGCTGAGGGTAGGTAGGTGGAGGGTTTCAACCAGTGTTGTAAAAGGAGCTCGCCACGTCGCCAATGGCAAATGGCGAGGCGAGGCGAGGCGAGGCCTAGTCGCCTCTTCATGTCATGGCGTTGCGAAAGTCAAAAGGCGACTTTTTCCAACATAATTTAATTCATGGAAAATAAACTTCAACCACAAATAAAAATATGAAGAAACAACAGTTTTATTGATAAACGATGGGGGTACAAATCTGTTCCTCCCTTGATTCTTCTCTCATGATTTTCTCCATAATTCGAGGGTTGTTAGTAGCATATTTCTCGAATGTATGAAGATTTGAATATGAATTTCTCCGTAATTCGAGGGCCGTTAGTGGCGTATTTCTCGAATGTAGGAACATTTGGATTTGATCTCCATAAAAGGAGGGTTTGTTTTCTTGATGTATTTGATTATCAAGAAGAGAGAGTTTTGATCTTTATGAATATCCCATGAATTTATTGGGACTTTTCAGATTTTTGATCTATTTGTGAATATCCCGTAAATTTGTGGGATACTGGAGATGCCTCTTTAAAGGGATATTTGCTCCC
>NC_061122.1:155853437-155933268 GCF_002878395.1 Capsicum annuum | reverse complement strand
AGGCGTAATTTAGGGTTTAGGTTGAGTAGCCATCAAGCTAGATTTAGGTTAAAGTAGCCCCCAAGAACTCTAACCAAAATTGAACTCTTTTTGTAGAGTCCACAAAATTTCAATGTCTACTGCGACGCCTTTGCGAGAAAGGCGACATGGCGAGCGGCGACAATGGCGTTGCCTTTTATTTTTTAAAATTAGGGTTTTAGGTATACAAGCTAATTTTAGGGTTTATTTACCCATTTTGGCTCTACCAACTTACTCATTGATGACTGCGATTGCTAACATTCATCTCACAAGTTCGATTCCGGCGACTCCCGGTACTCCTGTAAGCCGTGAACTATTGATTTCTATTTTTTTCCTTCTTTTTTCTTCTTCTTAATCCAGCGATTGGACTTGTATTTTGGTGTTGTTGTTTTTTCTTCCTCTTTTTCTCTTCTTCTTCTATTTTCCTTCCACTGTATACTGTAACAGTGAACTTTTTTTTACAGACTTACACTGTTACTATAACAGTAACCAGTAAGCTTGTAGCCTAATTATGTAATTCTTTTTAATAACTTATATAGAATTAACATAGAATGATAATAATATACTGATTAAATGACTTGATCATTAACAACTATTCCAATTTCAATGGTGTCTCCGTTTACTAGTAGCAAACAAAGGGACATAGGATGGAATTATAGTACACAAGGACCATCAAAAGATGCAGTGATATGCAATTTTTGTCGATGTACTATTAATGGTGGTATTACTCGATTCAAGCAATACTTGATAGGTGGAAATAAAAATGTAAAGATATGTCAAACTTGTCAGGCAAACATAAGGGATGAAGTAAAGGCATTTGTTGATAGCAAAGCGGTGACAAATCCAAAAAATCAAAGATATATGCCATCATATAATATTTTTGTTGTTGATGATGATATGAATGAACATGAGGAAATGATGCCTCCCTCCAAATATTAAAAAATGTCTTCGAGTGGTAGTGTATCATCCTCGGCACATGTGACGAAAGGTCTTATTGATAAGTTTTATATACAAAAGCCACAACATAACACCGGCTTTGAAAAGGCGGGAGTAGGAGGATAAGGAATTAATGACACAAAAAAGTTCTTAAAGAAGCGGGCGGTAAATGCTTTCACGGTATGGATGTATGATGCAGGCCTCCCATTCAATTGTGTCAATTATGATTCATTTACTAACTTCATAGAAGTAATAGGACAACATGGCTCGGAAATGGAGCTAACTACCTATCATGAAGTTAGAGTTACTCAATTAAAGAAGGATGTGAAGAAAGTTGATGAACTTGTTGAGAAGCATAAGGTTCAATGTCAAAAGTATGGTTGTTCCCATATGATGGATAAATGGACAACTCGTAATGTTAGAATGATCATTAATATTTTGGTTAATTGTTCGATAGGGAGCATCTTTCTTGGTTCTGTTGATGCTAGCAACGAGTCCACCACTGGCACTAAGATGTATAACTTGTTTGAGAAGACAATTGAGGATATTGGACCGGAAAATATTGTACAAGTTGTAACTGATAATGCCAGTGAGAATGTAAAAGCGGGGGAGCTTATGAGGGCTGTGTACCCACATATCTACTGGACTCCATGTGCTGCCCATTGCATCAATTTGATGTTGCAAGGCATATTCAAGATTAATCATATGCCTTAGGTAATACTTAACACCTTTTTTTAGTTATTACTAAAGTCTGAATATTTATTAAGCTAATAGTTCATGTAATGTCTTTTACAATTTTTAAGAAGGCCACAAAGGTGGTTTCTTACATAAGTCAAAGGCCGTTGTTGAACTTGATGAGAAAATTCACCAATGAGAAAAATTTGGTGAAACCGTCCAAGACAAGATTCGCAATGGCCTTTTTGACTTTGGAGGCTATGTACAAACAAAGGAGAAACTTGAGAAGCTTGATTATCTCCAATGAATAGATTTCTAGTAAATTTGCAAAGGTAGTTTTTGGGAAAGAAGTTTCCGTCATTCTTTATTCTGCATACTTTTGGAATGATGTAGTCAAAGCTCTTAAAGTTTGTGGTCCTTTGGTCTCGTTCCTTCGCTTGGTGGATGGGGAAAAAAGACCCCTAATGGGCTATATGCTTGAAGCAATGGATAAGGCGAAAGAAACTATTCAACAGGGTTTTGATGGAGTTTCAAGGCATTATGAGAAAGTCCTCGAAATAATTGATTCAAGGTAGACTGGCCAACTCAAGCGACCTTTGCACTCCCTCGGGTATGTTTTGAATCCGGGATTGTACTTTAAATTGACTATGAGTGAAGAGAAAATTGCTAAAGTGTGGGAGAGTTACTACACTTATGTTGAGACGATGGTCCCCGATCTTTCCACACAAGATTTACTACTTGCTGAGCTTGCTAAGTACAAGAGTGCAAATGAATTGTTTGGTTCTGGTCAAGCTGTTACAGCCAGAGACATAAGGTCACCGGGTTAGTGAATTGGTTTCGTTATCTTTATTATAGCTTTAGTGCTTTACTTAAGTTATTGACTTTTTCATACTTGTTAACCTTCAATTTTTTTCTATAGTTGAGTGGTGGTCCTTATTTGGCGGCGAAACTCCAAATTTGCAAAGGTTTGCCATGAGAGTTTTGAGTTTAACTTGTAGTGCATCTGGATGCGAGCGGAACTGGAGTGTCTTTGAACATGTGAGAACGAGTTATTATATTCAACTTTCTATAATCTATATTGAAGTGATTATTATTAGAATCTAATTAGTAACTACTTTATTATGTATAGATTCATTCCAAGAAGATAAATAGGCTTGAGCTATCGCGTCTCAATGATCTAGTGTACGTTAAATATAATAGAACATTGGCTCGTCGCTATGATATTCGCGATACCATTGATTCTATTATGTTGGAAAATATTGAAGATGCTAATGAATGGTTACTTGTTTGCCCCAAAGATCAAGAAGATGAACTAGTGTATGAGGAAGGTGCTCTTAATTGGGGTACTGTGCTATGGCAGCTGGAGCTGATGATGATAATGTCTATGGTCTTAGGAGAAAGCCAAGGTCAAGGTCACTTGACAAGGGAAAAACGACAAGTTCAAGTCAGACTCGGGTCCTAGTTGATGAAGAATTCGAAGAGGAAGAAGATGAGGGGCAATATAATGAAATGCTTGTTGGAATTGAAGATTATGCAAATCTTGAAGAAGAATAAACTTTAAAGTTTTAGTATTGCTTGTTTTATGGATATTGAATTGTTGAGTCATTCAAGTTCTAGACTTTTAGTATTTTATCTACTATCTATTTTTAATTCTTGATTTGAAATATTTCCAAATATATTAGTGTTATTGAAATTTTGATCATTTATATATTATTTTAATTTTTTTTGTATTAATTGTCGCCGTACATTCAAAAGGCGATCGCCTCGCGGCGTGGCGAGGCGGGGCCTTATTGCCTTTTGTCGCCTTTCGCCATCCAAAACACTGGTTTCAACATAGATGGGGTTCAAATTATGGCTACCAGATGCATGATGGTGGTACACGTTTGGGTTTGGAGGCTTTGGTGGAGATAGATAAGTGGAGTGTTTGGAAACTTGGGTATGTTGGGTAGGCACATATATAGGATTTGGGATGTTTTGGCTATTTTAGACGGGATTTGGTAGATTTTGATGTTTAAAGGAATTTGAGGTTGAGAGGGAGACGTTGGATGATTAGAGGGAGTTTGGGATTTCGGGATGACATAACTGTCGGCTTTCAGCTCGGGAGTATTCAGATTAAGGGAAAGTTTGGCTAAGTTGCGCACCTGGGCCAACTCTCTTTGTAACTTCGAAATTTTCTACTCCATTTTCAACATCATCTCATTCTGCCCAGCAATACTTTCTCCCTCTGAGCTAGTGCCATCTTTGTCCGTAGTATTGTGATGATCTCCCATTACCTCTTTACCCTTATGACTTGCAGATAGATAAGGAGGAGGAGCCCCTTTTGATCGGGTGTAGTAGGCCAGGATACACAAATCAACCTTTTGTGAGACGGAAAATAACAACAGAACAAAACAAAAAAAGCAACAAAAATTTAAAATTAGTACGTTTGTGACATAAAGAAGCAAACAAAACAGCATACGATAAGCACGTTGTTTGACGTATTCTATTTGGGAGCTACTTTTGAGCCAGAGGTAGGCCTAGTGTTGTTTGAGAGATAATTATGCCATAAAATAACGTCATTTGGCTCATAAATAGACCTCAAAATATTAAAAATTTTATTGAACTGAAACTGTCTCAAAAAAAAAATACAGGAAAATCATAATGAGAACTAAATTAAATTCTAAAAACATCTTCTTGTGGTTCTCTTTCTTGTAGGCTTCTGAAAAACAAAGTGTTAGCCTACCCTACCCCAAGAGCAAATGACAACATTTAGGCATATTTATCTCTCTAAATGCACATAAGTAATCAGACATTCTTTTTCGTGGATTATGTATAATCCCTTAGAACTTAGGGCAAGGCTTGTTAAACAAAACATCCTAGGTTTTGGAATGCTTATTCCTTAGTAAAGGAATACACGGTTAGGATCTATGAATAAGAGTGGTTGCATGACACGGTTCCCTCAAGCGGACAACTTGACAGTGGGAAAGCTCATGAATGTCGACGCAATGCTGAACGATTGATTCATGAGGCATTTCCTATAGGGTGTTTTAGGAATGAACGTCCGTGCAACTAGACAACCGTTCTTAAAAGGAAAATTGTCACGACCCGAACCCGGGCCTAGCTGTGATGGGTATCTTAAGTCCACCGAGGACCGAAGACCACCCCCATAAGCTTTTCCAATCCAAACATATTCCAAATAATAACAAAGCGGAAGACAACTAGAGAATAACGATAAAACAGTTTATGAAACTCAAAAGTAAGCTTTAAGAGTCCATAACAACCATCTAATCCACACATATATTCACAAAAGCCTCTAAACCAATTCGACTAACAAACTAGGTCGGGACATGCTCCCGACCATGGCCAAAAAGGAATCCAAAATATGAAAAAGAAAGAAACCGATAGAATTTAGATACTCATAAGAAAAGCAATGAAATGTCCGACCTTCCGAAAGATGGAGGCTCACCACTTCAATGCAAACCAATCGATGAACCAGAATCCACCTAACGCTGCACAGGTTAAAAGAGGTATCGTCGGACCCTATATTATGAAACAATGTAGCGTCCTAGGATAGTTAGCGGGGTGAGTGCTAGTATGTAACTCAGGGTAGGGATAAAATAATGCCATTTCAAAATCAAGTCCAAACTCAATGTACTTTTTCACATACATACATGTACACATATATAAAATGCTGAGATAGGGAACAAGGGTTAGCATGAGATGTAAAATCATTAACCTGGATTGTGTAGCTCTAACCGTCCTAAGGACACCCACAGGCTATATGGGTTCAACTCTACCTGCTGAAAGGGTCCCAGTGCATGTTAGCCGCACGAATTAGGAAAATTCAAGGATGAGCTAGGGAATGCCTCGACCAGCCAATCCAAAACATATGTGTAAGTGTGAACTACGCACACAATCATAAAGACCCCCATGCCGGCAAACGTGGTTTCCAGTAGCGGTCTCCCCGGGACCTCCACCTTCCATGACGAACTACACAACCCCTTTTAAGCCCAATTAAAACATTTGCACACAACCCATCCATTTAACCAAATAGTTATTCATTTAGGCAATTATTGTTTGGTATTGTCATACCAATTGAGCTTGCAAGTCAATTTCCATTATGCCATTCCACTTATCCATTATCTCGAGGAAATTGATGACCTCTAAGTTCCAATTTAAAACCAATCCATAGCCACCAAGGCCTTTCAAAACCGTTTATATTTCGTTAACCTTTTATGCAATACAATAGTTTCAAAAATGGGTTAAATCATGCATATTTTCATGTTCCAAAACCAAATTTATAAGTGGTTTAAGCCAAGTTTCATAAAATTTGGGGAATGCCACGACCCTCTTTTCCCATTCACCCAAACTCATGCACACATTAGTTCAACAACCATGAGATAAAGCATGAATAGTAATTCCAAAACCATGGGAAAATCAACCAAGTAACAATCATTCAAAACCCTCAATCCATTATTTGAAACCCACGATTAAATTTGCATAAACCATGACTAAACACATGCTTTTATCTAAAACCATGTTAGGAAAGAGATACATGCCTGAAAATACCAAGAATTTTGGAGAAGAAACCACATTTTGAGCCCTAGATAACCAATCCCTAGAAACCCTAGCCTTATTCTTGATTAGGGGATTTGAGAGAGAAGAGTAGTTTATGATTATGTTAATTGGATGGAAATAGGGCTAAGAGAAGGTTTTAAGTCGTGGGTATAGTGTAAAGGAAGGGAAAAGACCAATTTACCCTTAATGAAAAACGTGCAAGAAAATAACTCCCAGTCGCTACGAGTCTCGTAACGACTCGTGGTCACTGGCCACGAATCATCACCACGACTCGTAGTGGTTGTGTCCCACCATATGACTCGTGACCAGACTTTACGACTCGAGGGGGTCCTAGTCGTACTTAGGACATAAATATAGGTAATCCTTACTGGTTTGACTATGACAGGCACTGCATGACTCGTATAGAGTTGCTACGACTCGTAAGGTCTTAGTCGTAGGATGGACAGTGAGCTCAACACGTGGAATTTTTAGAGTCCAAAAACCTGGGGCATTACATTACCCCCTCCTAGGATTATTTGTCCCCGAATAAGGAGTTAAGACACCCATTAGCATGAATACGAAACAGGATGCAACCACGAAACGATGCACAAATGCTAAAAGCGACAAAGCAAAAAGGGAACCCATACCTCAAACACTTCTAATCAACGCAGGGAAAAAGAACAGATATTTGGACTTTATGTCCTTTTCGGCTTCCCAAGTAGCTTCCTCTACCTCTTGATTTCTCTAAAGGACTTTTACCAATGCCACGTCCTACTTAGTCCTCAATCTATGGACTTGCCTATCCAAAATCTCAATCGAGACTTTCTCATAAGACAAGGACTTTAAAATACCAACATTCTCAATAGGCACAATAAAAAAAGGATGACCCACACACTTCTTCAACATAAACACATGAAAAACCGAATGAATAGAACCCAAACTTGCAGACATTTTCAATTCATAAACATTCTCCACTCTCCGCAGAATTTGATACAGATCCACATATCGGGGACTGAGTTTCCCCTTCTTTCCAAATTGCATCACTCCCTTCATCGGAGAAACTTTCCAGAATACCCAATTGCTTACATCAAACTCTAACTCCCTTCGCCTTACATCTGCGTAGGACTTTAGGCGATTATGGGCAGCCTTGAGTCTCTCCCTAATCACTTTCACCATGGCTTGGTGAACCAAGTCAGGACCAAATAACCTAGTCTCACTAACCTCAAACCACCCAATAGGACACTTTCTATCATAAAGAGCCTCAAAAGGAGCCATTCCAATGCTAGGGTGATGACTATTGTTATATGCAAATTCGATAAGAGGCAAATAATCCACTCAACTTCCCTTAAAGTCAATCGCACATGCCCTTAGCATATCCTCCAAAGTCTGAATAGTCCGTTCCGTTTGTCCATCCGTTTGAGTATGGAAAACGGTGCTAAGGTTTACCCTGGTCTTCAAACCTTTCTGAAACAAACATCAAAAGTGAGAAGAAAATTGCGTACTTCGATCTGAAATAATGGAAACAGGAGCACCATGTAATCTATCTATCTTCTAAATGAATAGCTTAGCATAATCCTCTCCAGAGTAAGTAGTCCTCATAAGCAAGAAGTGAACAGACTTAGTCATCCGATCCATAATAACCCAAATCGAGTCATACTGATTGCGAGACCGAGGAGGGCCAGTGACAAAATCCATATTGATCATCTCCCACTTCCACACAGGCAACTCTATATCTTGAGACATACCATTGGGCCTCAAGTGTTCTACCTTCATTTGCTGACAAACCATACACTTTGCCACGAAGTTAGCCACATCCCTTTTCATATTGTTCCACCAATAAATTTCTTTCAAATCATGATACATCTTGGTCGAACCCGAATGAACTATATACCTCGACTCATGAGCCTCTGTCAAAATCCTTTCCCACATCCTACCAACATCAGGAACTCACAACCTACCTTGGTACCTCAGGATACCATCACCACCAATCTCAAAGACCATAACCTTCTGCTGACCCACATCATCCTTGATCTACATAAGAATGGGATCCAAAGCTTGCTTTTCCTTCACCTCAGCACCAAGAGATGATTTAATCACTTCTTGAAGACTTGGACAATCACCCCTTCATCCTCAGAGTCCAAAAGACGAACTCCTAAATTAGCCAGTCGGTGAATGTCCTTTACCAATCCTCTTTTCTGCTCATCCACATGAGATAAACTCCTATGGACAACCTGCTAAGAGCATTAGCAACCACGTTAGCTTTATCTGGATGATAATGAAGACTCATATCATAATCCTTGGGCAATTCAAGCCACCGCTTCTGTCGAAGATTCAACTCTTTCTGAGTAAACACATACTGCAAGCTCTTATGATCGGAATAAATGTCTATTGTACCCCATACAAATAGTGGCGCCAGATCTTCAAAGCAAATACCACAGCCGCCAACTTTTAAATCATGAGTCGATAATTCCTTTCATGATCCTTAAGCTGTCTGGAAGCATAAGCCACCACCTTACCATGCTGCATCAACACATAACCAAGTCCCATACGGGATGCATCACAATATACTACAAAACCATCAGTACCCTCGGGCAGGGTCAAAACTGGCGCAAAAGTCAACTTATCCTTCAACTTCTCAAAGCTACCGCACAGGCATTAGACCACGAGAAATTCACCTTTTTCTGAGTCAATCTAGTCAACGAAGCAGTAATAAAGGATAAACTTTCCACATACCTCCTATAATACCCAGCCAAACCCAAGAAGCTTGAATATTCGTTCGAGTCATGAGTCTAGGCCATTTCTTAACCGCATCAACCTTTTGTCAATCCATCTTGATCCCCTCGCTAGAAACAACATGCCCAAAAAAAGTCACAGTATCCGACCAAAACTCACACTTAGAAAACTTAGCGTACAATCTTTAATCGTTAAGAGTATGCAACACAATTCAGAAGTAATTGGCATGATCCTCCTCACTTCTTAGAGTACACCAAAATATCATCAATAAACACGATAACGAACAAGTCTAGAAACTGTCTAAACAACCGGTTCATAAGATCCATAAAAGCAGCCGAAGCGTTAGTCAGTCCAAATGACATAACCAAAAACTCATAGTGACCATACCGAGTTCGGAAAGCAGCAAATATCACTCTCCCTAATTTTCAATTGATGATAACCCAAACGGAGATCAATCTTAGAGAAACATCTAGCACCCTGATACTTAACTTCTCTTTTTGACACCCTGAAACATCTAGTACCCTGAACATCTAGCACCTTGTAAGTTACATGAGACATCCAACCATACTTCTATAAAGAGTCTTATTCACTTTTTCAGCTTCATCATTTATGCTCAACTTCTTCTTTTGACACATCGGAGTCGTCTCTTTGCAATTTTTCATCCTAAACTTTTTCACAATGTCTCTTGCATACTTCTTTTGACAGATGAAAACCGCATTTTGCTCTTGCTTGATTTCCATTCTTAGAAAATAAATCATTTCTCCCAAGTCTGTTATCTCGAATGTATATTGCATATCTTCTTTAAATTTCTGAATAAGCTCATGATTGCTTCCTGTAACTAGTAGGTCATCTACATATAGTGAAATAACAATAAGATTTGTTCCATCACTTTTAATGTAGAGAGTAGCTTTGCTGAGACTTTTTCTAAAACCGAACTGCACCAGATGTTCATCAATCCTGCTGTACCAAGCTCTGGGCACCTGCTTTAGACTATACAAAGCTTTTTTGAGTTGATATACTTCATCTTCATGCCCTTTGATTGCAAATCCTTCGGGTTGCTTAACATAAATTTCTTCCTCAAGATAGGCATTCAAGATTGCAGATTTAACATCCAACTGAAACACCTTCTAACCATTTTGTGCAGCTATAGCCAACAACAATCTGATGGTTTCTAATCTAGCAACAGGAGCACGCGTATTAGAAAAATCAATACCAAAACTTTAAGCATACCTTTTTACAACAAGTTTGGCTTTGTGCTTATTGATAGAGCCATTTGCGTTTAGCTTGGTTCTGAAAATCCACACCACTCCTATGACTTTCCTGTCTTCAGGTCTTTTCACAAGTTTCCAAGTCTAGTTCTTCTTAATCATCATGGGTTCTTCCTTCATTCCAGCTCTCATTTTGGATCTTTTTTTGCTTCCCAAAAATCTGTTGGATCAAGAACAACCATGTTGCATCTCTGATATCTATCAGAGATTGATCTTGTGCCTCTCATCGGAACATCATCCACCAATTCATTTTCTTTCTACTAGGGTATTTTACTTTGATCTGATTTTGCGTCTTCCCAGTTCCATTTTTCATTCTCCATGAAATGCACACATCTCTACTTATCAGAATTTTCCTTGTATGAGGTTGGAAAACTCTGTATGCCTTAGAAACAGTGCTATAACCCATAAATATTCCAGCTTTCGCCTTTTTATCAAGCTTATCCCCTTTACTTGTGGCACATAAGTAAAGCACAAACATCCAAACACTTTGAGATTTTTTAGAGAAGGTGTATAACCATACCAGATTTCAACTGGTTTCTTTCCTTCTAATGCTTTTGTTGGAAGCCTGTTGAGTAGAAAGACTGAGGTATGAGCAGCTTCTGCCCAATACTCTTTTGGCAAACACTTCTTGTGCAACAAGCATCTAAGCCATCTTCATTATGGTACAATTCTTCCTCTCACTAACTCCATTTTGCTGTGGAGTATATGGAGTAGTGAGTTGGTGTTCAACTTCAGCTTCTTCACAAAATGTATTGAATTGATTAGATGTGTACTCCTTGCCATTATCGGACCTTAATGATTGAATCTTACGACCACTTTAAGTTTCAATCCATTGCTTGAATTTCCAAAAGATAGTGGCAACCTTTGACGTGAACCTGAGAAAATAAATCCAACACATTCTCGTATAGTCATTGATGAAAACTTTGTAATACTTACTCCCTTTGAGTGACGGAGTTCGGTGAGGACCAGCTTGATTTGTGTGGATTGATTTTAGCTTTTCAGTGGCTCTTCAGGTTGCTTTCTTGAAAGGAAACCTTGCTTGCTGCAATCTGGTATTTCGGCTTCAAGATTATGCAACCCTTGAACTAGATTTTTCTTTTGTGAGTTAATTACAACAACATGGTTGAAATGTTTGAGTCTTTTGTGCCAAACTTGTGCATTAATTTTAGTTGCAGATGAAGCTTTTTGCTCATGATCTAAAAGATCCAATGTAAAGCTCCTTCTCTTCTTCATTACCTTGAATAAGTTTCTGCCATTTTCATCCTTGATTTGACAGTAATTTGTTTCAAAGAGAAGTTTGGAACCATTCTCAAGCATCTGACCGACACTTAACAGACTATGACTAATATTAGGTACAAAAAACACATCTTTAATTAGTTTTGTACCTGAGGAGCATTTCATTTCCGCAGTACCTTTGCTTTCAGTAGGAATATAGTCTCCATTACGAACTTGTACTTTGGAAATTACTGTAGTATCCAACTCCTTGAAGAGGTCATGATCAAATGTCATGTGGTATGTGCAACCATTGTCAATAAGCCACTTGTCACTCTAGCAGCTAGTTGCCAAACATGTCGCTACAAAGAGTTGCTCTTCATCTTCCTTATTAGCTACCTGTGCATCATTAGTTTGCTGAGTGTTGTTCTTGCAAACCTTCTGATGATGTCCTATCTGCTGACATTTCTCACACTGTTGGTCTGGCCTTCTCCAACGTTTGACCGGTGGATGAACCTTCTTTCCATAATGCTTGCAAGGAGGAAAATCGTGTTTCGCTCCCTAATTGATCCTAGGAGAATGAGAACCTGAGTTTTCCTTCTTGTTCCACTTCTTCTTTCCTCTGTCTCCCTCGTTTGATTGGACTTTTGCAGGTAGTGCACCCTCAACAGATCCTTCTGCCCTCATAAGTCTTCTCTGTTCTTGTGCCTACAAAGAATTCAATAGTTCTGCCAAACTAATCTGTGACAAATCCTTAGAATTTTCCAGCGAGGAAATAGCTGTTTCAAACCTTTCGGGGACTGTTATGAGAATTTTTTGAACCAATTTAGAAACAAAAATTCAGAGCCAAGTAATCTTACATTGTTGGCAATGTTGAGTAACCTATTAGAATACTCTTTGATTGTCTCTGAATCTTTGATCTTCTGAAGTTCAAATTCTCGGATCAGGTTAAGAGTATCTCCTTCATATTCTTTCTTTAGGAAATTCCAGACCTCAAAAGCTGATTTCAATGTCATAATCCTGGCAAAGATTTCAGATGAGACTTGAGCGAATAACGTTGCTCTAGCCTTTGATTTTCTTGTTTTCTTTTCCTTGTGATTATTCATCTGCGCCATGGTTGGATTTGCAGGCAAGGGAGGAACTTTGTAGTCCTCCTCAACAACTTTCCACAGATCGTTTGCCTTCATTCTTGCTGCCCAGACATGATAGCCTTTACCTTTGAAGACAGGTGGTGCTAGTGTAGTGAAAGGAGTTTCTGAATTCATAGAAAAAAAAAACAGGAAGAGAAAGATATGTTTCCCTCAATTGCGGGTCCCTCAAGAAGAGAGCTCTTGATACCAATTTGTTAGAGTTTCAAGCTTAACTTCACTCTTATAAATAGAAACAAAGGCAGGAAGAAGAGAACAAATAATTTATTGCAGAAAGATTAATTTTTCACTAATATGAAGTGGTGCTTAGAAAAAATGCAACAACCAAAGCCTATAATTAAGCAACTACTTTGCACATGATTCCATGATCAACAACATCCAAAAAACTGAACAACTAACATATTAAAAACAACAAGAAGTTAACAGAACATGGCTAAAAAAACTGGATAATATCCAACAATTTCTCTAACTTATACTGCAGTAATTGAGGCAATTAATCAACAGCCTGGTCTAGAAGAGAATATGGAGATATCTATGCTGCAGTTAAAGAGTATGCGGAGAAAGTTCAGATGAATGAAGCCGAGATCCTATTAACAATACTGAGGTTAATGGAACTAATCTCAACTGTGTTACAGTTGAATACATTAAATATTTGAAAGTAGAGCAGTCTATACTTGGGCAAAAAACTCTATTACACTGGCTCAAAGAAGGTGATGCAAATTCCAAATATTTCCATGCTTTGATATGAGGAAGAAAAAGAGAACTTATTATTCATCAACTCATCGATGAACAAGGGGAATGTATTCAGGGGGATGAGAATATAGCAAAAACAGCTTGTGCACATTTTGAAAAAGTATTTACCTGAGAGGACAAGAGGATAGATCTAGAAATCCTTGATTATATCCCTAAACTGGTTACTAAGGAACAAAGCCACATTTTACAGGCTTTGCCTTCTATGGAAGAGATACAATAGGTGGTATTCTCCATGAATCCTAATTCAGCTGCAGGTTATGATGGTATGACTGACAAATTTTTTCGGACTTGTTGGACTATAATTTGTCATGATTTGCTAAAGGCGGTGCAGTTCTTCTGTGGTAATACTATGCCTTGGTATTTTCTCATGGTTGCTTGGTCGTACTGCCTAAAGTGGCCCTCATCCCAATACGCTGTCTGAATACAGACCTATTAGCCTCCATAATTTCACAAACAAGGTTGTTTCCAGACTGATTTGTAGCAGATTAGCCTCTATACTCCCATTACCGATTTCTGATAATCAGTCTGGTTTTATTAAAGGGAGGAGTATATCTGAAAATTTTATGCTTGCAAAGAGATTATTCATGGAATTAAAAAGCCTACTGTGGGAGATAATGTTGTTATCAAATTTGACTTGGCTAAAGCCTATGATAGGGTGTCATGGTCCTATACTTGCCTTATGATGGGAAGAATGGACTTTTGTGAAATGGTCATTGATATGGTTTGGAGGATTATGTCAAACAATTGGTATTCGGTGATAGTGAATGGGGTCAGACATGGATTTTTCCGTTCTACAAGGGGGCTGAAACAAGGGGCTCCACCCTCACCTGCATTATTCATTATGGGTGCTGAAGTTCTGTCAATATTATTGAATAATCTACATCATCACTATTTGTATCAATGTTTGAACATGGAGAAGAAGGGATCTCTAGTTAACCATCTAAGCTTTGCTGATGATGTTATAATTTTTTCTTCCACATCTAGGTTTTCCCTTCAGTTTATCATGAAGATGTTGCATAAATATGAGGAATGCTCAGCTCAGCTAACCAATAGGCATAAGAGTCATTTTATGATACCTGAGAAATCACCAGTAGATGCTGTTGCCAGGGTGTCAGACCTTACAGATTTAACCATGTAAGAAAGTCCCATCACTTACCTTGGTTGCCCACTATACATTGGAGGTAGGAGGGTGATTTTTTTCCCCAGTATGATCTCTATTCTGTGAAGTCCTGAACAAGATAAGGGGCTAGCAAATTAAATTACTCAACTATGGAGGAAGGATCACATTAATCAAATCTGTGTTATGGTCTCTTCATATACACATTCTTTCAGCTATGTCCCCTACAAAAACTACTCTCAAACAGATCAAAAGCATTACTGCAGAATTTTTTGTTTTTGGGATGGACAAAGGAGGAGGAGAAATATCACTGGGCTTCCTGGGAAATACTTAGTTTCCCTTATGAAGGAGGTGTTGGTTTAAGGCAATTAGAAGACATTTGTTTAGCTATGCAATATAAGCAACGGTGGAAGTTTAGATCACGAAAATCTTTATGGGGTGATTTTCTGAGAGTTAAATATTGTCAAAGAGCTAATCCTGTGATCAAACAAGGGGCTAAAAGGCAAACTTTGGTCTGGAAATACATAATGTAGAACAAGGTGGAGTCTGAGAATCATATTCAATGGATAGTGGATAGTCAATTCTGGCAATTATCGTTTTTTGGTGGGATGATTGGCTTGGTAAAGGACCTTTGGTTGCTCATGGAACTTTTTAATCTAAGCCAGGCAACATTACAGCTGATAAATTTCTTGTGCAAGGTCAGTGGAATGCAGATATGATGAGAAAGGATGCTCCTCCTTCTTTGGTGCATAAGATCCTTTCTACAACAGTTAGGTATCAAGCAAATATCCCTGATCAACCTATTTGGAAGCCAAATTCTAGTGGTCTATTTACATGTTCATCTCCTTGGGACCTAGAGAGGAAGAAAAGGAATACTACTCTTAGCAATACACAGACTTGGAACAGACCAATCCCTTTTAAAGTATCCTTTTTAGTCTGGAGAGCTCTCAAAACAAACTACCTACAAATGATAAGATCATTACATTTGGTCAGAAGCCTACAACTTGTGGTTGTTGTACTAAACCTGGTGTGGGCACTATTGATCATATATTTGTGTCAGGCAGTTTTGCCAATCATATTTGGAACATGTTGTCCAACAGTTTGGGCATTAGTCATGTAACTATGCCTTTACCTAATCTACTGATGAAATGGTGGTGTGTCAAGCCCCATAATGAAGTACTTAGGCTGATTCTACAAGCTATGCCTATTTTCCTGTGCTGGAATTTCTGAAAAAACAGATGTTCAAGCAAGTATGGAGGTAAGAAGTCTAGTACTGCTAGAGTCAGCTTTGTTTACTCTAGTACTGCTAGAGTCAGCTTTGTTGTTGTGAAGGACATCCATATGATACTCTCTACTGCATTCCCCTATACTTCCTGGTCACTAGACTGGAGAATACTGATTCAACAAATGGAGAAATGTCAACATGAGGTGAAAGTAAAACAAGTCTGTTGGACTAAGCCTGCTAGCACTCAGGACAAACTCAATACAGATGGTAGTGCTTTGACTAATCCAGGAAGTATAGGGGCTGGAGGTATACTTAGAGATCATGTGGGTAATTTAGTCTATGCATTTGCAGCTCCTTTGGGGATTGGAAAAACTAAACAAGCAGAATTGCAGGCAGCCATTATAGGCATCATCTGGTGCACTCAACATGGATATAATAGGGTGATATTGGAGGTTGATTCTGAGCTGCTAGTTAAGTGGTTGAAAGCAGCTATTCATCCTCTTTGGGAGTATTCATAAATATACTGTGGAATTGCAAGAGCTCGTACTTCTACTTGATTCTTTCTACTGTCAACACTATAAGAAGGCCAACTTTACTACTGATGCTCTCTCTAAACACAGTCATCTGGTTGCTGATTTACAACAATACTACAGTGCTCAACACCTTCCTGAAGAAGCTAAAGGATATTTCAGATTCGACAAGTTGGGAATGTCCTGCTTCAGAAGAAGGAAAAGGAGAAGAATTAAAATTCCACCATAGGTTGATGATCACAAGTAGTCTGATGCAGGACAAGCACTACATTAGAATACAACAACAACAATAACAACAACATACCCAGTGTATTCCCACTAAGTGGGTCTGGGGAATGTAAAGTGTTTGCAGTCCATACTACTACCTCAGAGGAAGTAGAGAGGCTGTTTCCGATAGACCCCTGGCTCATGACAAATAACAGTAGAACAAGCAGAAAACATAAAAGCAAACAATAAAGTGGGGTAACACACCACTAGATAATAAAAGAAAAAAGACACCGACGGAGTAAATACTATGAACAATCTATTTGAAATACCAAACATCACCAAAAAAATGAATAAGAAACTACAAGACACATGCTTAACACTATGACTATAGGTATATCGACAAACAAAGCACTCCTCTCTACTAGTAAGTATGCACTCCGACCCACTAATTCTTTACCTTAATCCGCATCCTTTACACCTTCCTATCAAGGATCATGTCCTGTAAGCTGTAATTACTCCATGTCATGCCTAATCACTTTCCTCTAATATTTGTTCGGCTTATATCTACCCCATCTGAAACCATCCATAACGATCCTCTCACACCTACGTACTAGGGCATCCATGCCCAAACCATCTCAACTTTACTTCTCGCATCTTATCTTCCACCAAAGCCACTCTTGCCCTCTCTCGAATAATCTCATTTCTAACTCTATCCCTCATAGTAAGTATGCACATCCAAAGAACTAATTGTTTGTCAATAGAATCCTCAAAATTAAAATATGCTCTAAGGGACATGGAGGAACCTTGACACTCGAACTTTTCCAAGATAGAGATCAAAACCAAAAAAAGAAAAAATGAGTTTTACTATTTGCTAATGTAGTAGTCATAAGTCAGGCCATCTCAACATCCTCATCTCTACCACCTTCAACTTTTGAATGTGAGAGTTCTTAACTGACCAACATTCCGCTCCATACAACATAGCTGGTCGAATTGTTACTCTGTAGAACTTACCTTTAAGCTTAGGAGGCACCTTCTTATCATATAAGACTACCAAAGTGAGCCTCCATTTCAACCACTCTACACTGATACGGTGCATGATATCCTCGTCAATCTCCCCATTTTCTTGAATCATAAACCCAAGATACTTGAAACTATCTCTCTTCCAAATGGTATGAGAATCCAGCTTCACTACCACATCAGTCTTATGCGTCAAATCACTGAACTTATAGTCCAAGTACTTCGTCTTGGTCCTGCTCAATCTAAACCCTTTAGACTCAAGGGTTTATCTCCAAACCTCCAACTTATCATTAACTCCTCCTCGGGTTTCGTTAATAAACACTACATCATCAACAAATAACATACACCAAGGCACCTCTCCTTGAATATGCCGTGTCAATACATCCATCACCAAGGCGAATAAAATGGGCTAAGAGTCGATCCTTGGTGTAACCTAGTCAAAACAGGAAAATGCTCTAAATCTCCTCCCACCATCCTTACATGCGTCTTTGCTCCGTCGCACATGTCCTGAATCGACCTAGTGTACGCCACAGACACACCTTTAACCTCCAAACACCTCCACAAGACCTCCCTGGGAACTGTTATACATCTTCTCTAGATCGATGAACAACATGTGCAAGTCCTTCCTCTCCCTATACTGCTCCATTAATCTCCTCACAAGATGAATGGCTTTGGTAGTCGAGCGACCTGACATGAAACCAAACTGATTTTCGAAAATTTCATGATCCTCCTCAGCCTTTTAACTCTACCACTCTTTCCCAAATCTTCATAGTATGACTCAACAGCTTGATACCCCTATAGTTGTTGGTACTCTGAATGTCCCCCTTGTTCTTACGTAAAGGAATCATCGTACTACATTTTCAAGTTTTCGGCATCTTCGGCGTCCTAAAAATGATGTTAAACAATGTCAGCCTCTCCATATCTTCCACGGTAGTGCTCTTTAGAAATTCACAGGAATCTCGTCTGGCCCAGTTGCCTTTCCCCTACGCATCCTACGAACAACATCCTTGACCTCCTTAACCCTAATATGCCTACAATAATTGTAATTGCGACACCTTTCTAAGTGCTTCAAGTCTCCTAGCACTAACCTTTGTCCCCTCATCGTTCAAAAGTCTATGAAAATAAGACTGCCTCCTCCTCCTAATTAGGGTGTCATCCACCAACACTTTGCCATCCTCATATTTGACACAATTCACTTAGTCAAGGTCACAAGCACTTCGCTCCCTAGCCTTGGCCAGCCTATACAACTTCTTATACTCATCTTTTTTCTCTAAAGGCGCATATAAGCTCTCGAAAGCTGCTACCTTAGCCGCAGTAACCGCTAACTTAGCCTTTTTTCGAGCTAACTTGTACTCCTCCCTATTCGTTCTCTTATCCTCGCCATCCTTGCTCTCCGCCAACTTCGCGTAAGCCGCCTTCTTAGTTTCTACCTTTCTATTACTTCATCGTTCCACCTCTAGTTCCCTCGGTGCTTGCCCAATTGGCCTCTTAAGACACCTAACGCCTCTCTAGCTGTCTCCCTGATGCAACTGATAGTCGTTTCCCACATACTATCCGCATCTCCTCTACTCTCCTAAGCCCTTTTACTCGTCAACTTCTCCTCTATCTCTAAAGCACTGGCCAAGGTTCTTCACTTAATCCTGGGTCGAACCTCTCCAATCCTCTTCTTTTTGCCCTTCGTGATTTTCAAGTCCATTATGAGAAACTTATGTTGGGTTAAAAGATTGTCACTAGGTAAGACCTTAGTGTCTTTACAAAGCACTCTATCATCCTTCCTAAGGAGCAAAAGTCTATCTGTGTCTTGGCCACCGAACTACGAAAGGTAATCAGGTGCGCCTCCTTCTTCGAGAAGCTCGAATTCGCTACCACCAATTAGAGGCCCTAGCAAAATCCAAAAGTGAGACTCTTCCTTCATTCCTTTCCCTGAAATTGAACTCTCCATGCACATCGTCATAACCTCTTGATAAAAACCTGATATGTCCATTGAAATCACCTCTGACGAAAAGCTTCTCGGTGCTCGGAACGCCTCTCACCACGTCATCCAAAATCTCCCAAAAACTCTTCTTCTCCTCCTCATCCAAGCCCGCTTGCGGGGCATAGGCACTAATAATGTTTCACGTAGACTCTCCAATAACCAACTTAATCTACATCAATCTAGCGTTGACTCACTTAACCCCCACCACCTGTCCCCAAAGCTCTTCATCCATTAAGATACCTATCCTATTCCTATGTCTCACACTACCAGAGTACCATAACTTATACCCGTCCACATCCTTCGCCTTAGAACCTACCTATCTGGTCTCTTGGACACAAGCTATACACTAATCCTTCACTTCCTAAAAGTTTTCACGAGCTTTATGGACTTCCTTGAAGAGTTTCTATATTCCAAGATCCAACTCTTAACCTATAGGCTCCCCTATTCCACTTAACCCTACTATCCTTCACTCCCAACCCTAAGTTTGACCATAACCCAGAGCCCAACCCCCTAGACCCCAGCCCCGACCACAACCCCAACCTATGACATGATCCGAATCTACCATCGACCACCAAAGCCACTACTCAAAAAGAGAATTGCTGCTAAATAGTTACTCATTAATGCTTACTATTGGACCATTTCTTATGCCTAGTTCTTTATCCAATTGAGGTACTAGGTACTGCTTCGTATGGGAACGAGCTGGTGTTCCTTAGTAGGTTCACTAACTCTAGTACCACCTTAAGGTTTTTTGGAGGTAAGGTTTATGTCCCCTTCCCTTGTACTTGTTTTCTGTTTGATTAATAAAACCTAATTTTTGTTTAAGAAAAAGACACTATAGATACTTTATAGTTGCATTGATTTTCTACTGAGTTAAAATGTTTATATTTTCTTTAAACATGTAAATTTGAAAAACTATATCTCATTTAATATTGTGTGAAATATACTTTTATTACAATTATTCAAACAACAAAAGTTAAATAACATGGGTTAGAAATTCCTCACTTTGATTTTGTTGATAAATTCTCCAACCAGAAGATTAAACTCACCTTAAAACTTTCAAACTTGCAAGCAACTTCATATAATGGTCTCTTGCCTTTGGATGACGTACTATGGACTGAAATCTTGCCAAAGCCTTCTCAACTCCAACAAACTTACACGAAAACACACTCTAAGCTATAGGGTTAAGGAAAAACTAAATACATTACATATGAGCATAATGATTTAGCAAAACTACATGTAACAAATTAACTAACAATAACGGAAAGGATTATGATAAAGCAAAAGATGACAAGATGAAAGTTGCGATGAAAGAAATTAACCAAAAGACTTACTGGCTATAAAATTTGTTATCACATGCAAAAATTTGATACCACAATCTTACTTGAACTAAAATATAGGACAATTCAAGTCATTCTCGTATGTGTTTGTTCAGTTGAACTTGGAGAGTTTGATAAAACTGCTGTTTTGCTACCAGAAGAGAGATGCAAGTGGATTTTTCACATATATATATATATATATATATATCTTAGAGTTTCTTCAGATTGAAAGGACAAAAATTTGTACGCTACTCTATATATTTATTATGCACGTAATAAGTTTCTAAAGGAAACAAAATTATTTTTTCACACATTGTGGGAATATGTACACTCTACAAAATCATTAAGATTCTTTACTTTGTGCATGCAGAAATAGAACTTGTGGAAGGGGTCTTTAAATTTTTTTTTATTGATCCACATATTTACACTTTTTGTATCATGTTCATCCAAAGATCAAATTAAAAATTAGTCTATCCCAAACTTTAAATCTTAAACATTGATAGACTCCACCAATAAACGATATTAAGTTTTCAAGTATTCAAACAACATTAGATGAAGAAAATACAAATTAAATGAAAACTTACATCTTCATGATAAATTAAAAAATCACGATTTTCTCTATCACTAAGGGTCTCTATGAGGAAACATTATCCTCACAGGTCTCCAATTCACTCGAGTGAAACTCAATAACTTTAAACTCCCTTGTAGTAGCAGCTGCAATAAGCAAATTACAAAAAGAAAAGGTCATCAACACTAGCAAAGTATTACCAAATTGGATTGTTAGTAAAATACATGTACACTTTTTTGTGAACTCTCGAGTAATCCTAGATGTGTCAGATGAACTTATATAGGACCAAATGGGTAAGAAAATTCTATGCATAAACATGTATGATAGTTTTGGAACCTGCAAAAATAAGACAAAAGAAAAATGCAAGTGACTTGAAAATCTCACAACACAATGAGTATAAAATGTATCAGCAATCAAAAAAAATCCAAGCAGTTAACGTGTCTAAAAATCTATTTACTACACGAAATAAAGAAAGACAGAAAGGATGATGTCAATGAACCAAGAATATGAACCGATAAGTATTCTAACTGTACAAATATAGAGAAAACTACGTGATGAATCACATTATGTTGTAGAAAGGAAGAATCCTTAATTTATGGAAGTCGAAAAGCTTTTCATCCAAGAGAATGATTTATCTAAATACAAAAGATTTTATTTTTCTTTTGGAAAAGTAAAAATCAGTTATGGTATCATATTATTTATGGTAGTTTTTTTTTTCTTTTTAAATTTTATGATATTAACCTAGTACTTAAAGACTTCTACGGTGACATTAATAGTTGGGTCTACTAATTTTGGAAAAAGCAAATCATAAACCTAAACAAATCCTACACCTAACGTTAATCATGTTTCCCTAAAGTTTTACTTAAAATAAAATTGTAACATTTAAGACATTTACTTTGAATTTTCAATTATTATATTTTAATAATTAAAAAACAATAGTAAAAAGATGATTTTGTCTATTGCAGAGTCTTTTAATGAAGGGCAAAAAGTTTGAATCACTTTTCTAAATCTTCACACTTTTAAAATAATATAGATATAAAATATATATATAGATTATCTTTTGTTCTTCTTTATGCATAGAACCCATGTAGATTGTAGAGCTTTCTTCACTTCTATCTTTGGCAACATTTTCAGTAAGAGACTGGGTATTGTCAGAACGACTAGTGAAAATCAGCATGGCGTTGCTGGAACGACCATATGGAATGCACCTGGTGTTACGGGGTCAATCGTTGAAAATAAGCGCCACATAGCTAGAACGGTCACCAGAAATAAACATACTGCTTTTGCATGGATAATTTAGAGTTGGCACAGTACCATTCGAATTGCTACGGTAGATAGAAGTGTGCCTCTTTAACGGTAGAAGCTACTTGATCCTCTGCCAAAGTCTTAGAGGCTCTAATAAACTTTGAGATGACTAGGGAAAGGAAAATATATAGTAATAGCTTGATGATTTGGTAATCATAAAACATTTGTAGTTTGTGGTTTGTCATGCACAACTTAAATGATATTCTAACTTCAACATGCTAATAAATTAGAGCTTTGAATAAGTTTGAAGCTTCCACTGAAAAAGAAAGAAAAGAAGAAAATTTAGCGGGACAGGCTAGATAAGTGAAAGCTACTCGAGTGTCTATCAAGATAGTAGAGGCTTCAACTTTAATACAATATGAGAAAATAAGAGAGATATTTTTGATTGATGAATGCAAGACACCTATTTATATGGCTCACACAAGACACATGATAATTTGCCCCTACGAGGCAATATCTAACATAAACTTATTACTTCAAACATTCTGTTTATTAATAATCCTTGACATTCTAACATTTACAATTGCAAACTCAAATCTCTAAGCCAATTTTTCGTTTTGGAGCTTGTGCATTGCTCCTGAGGGATATGATAATGGAAAAAATCAGGTGTTACTAGTTACTACATACCACTCATACAAGCCTGAAATGGTCATTTCACCAAGTCTTTGACCCTTGATCTTTATCTTGTTACAACAGATCTCATTTCATTGGCAAGATTGTTATACTAATCTGTCAAATACATCCTTGGTGCATGGACTGCATGATGAGAACTTGAAACTTTCATGATAAATGAACAGTCCATTATCTGTAAAAAGAACTGAACAGTTCATTTGGTGATCTTGGTTCCTTTGCATGTTTTAATCAGACTCTCATGATCGCAGAAATACTCAAAATTAACTGAGTCACATAAAAAAGAAGAGTATAGTTTTCTTTGCTTCCCAATGATTCTCGTCAGTCTTGAATTGATAGGGACTTCGTTAAACTTAGCAAAAGCAAAGAAGAGGATGAAGAAGTGAAATAAGATGCGATGAGATTGAGAAAGAGATCAGCACTTCTGATGAAATCCAAGTTACAAACATGCTTAACGTACAAATTAAACAGTTAATAGCTCCAGTAAAGAGCCAGTAATTGCTAAACATCTTCATTTATGTTCCTATTTTCCTTTCCTTTTCTCTTCTTCTTGGAGGATTGACAGTGGGCGAGTGCTTGAGTGCTAATCTTGCTATGAAATTGTTTTATATTTTCAATTTTGGTAATGCTCTAAATGACGAATTCTATCCCCAGTGTCGCATTCACACCATCAGTTTCAATCAAATTTAAATTTTGTGCGTGCTCTTTCTTTCTTTGGGTACTTTAAGAAATGTCATATTTTCTGAAGTTTTCTCTTTATAAGAAATTTCTACTTCTAGAAAAGATTAGTCTCATATTTTCGGTCCATTATTGGCTAAGGTTGCTTTGTGGTTACGTTCTGTTTTAACTACCAAATTTCCAAATGTAGACATTTGATTGAGTTCATCTGTTCCAATTTTTTTTTGCAGGGTGGAGAAAGTACATTAGGGAATTGTCAGGTTTTGCAGGTGAGATTTTCTCATATACAACATCTCTGTTTGTGCTTGTTGTGGAGTATCTTGAAACTTCCTTGCTGCATTATAGGATTATAGCATACTTATGAGTTTCCTGTTACCGTCTGATTTGTTTTCAGTTAATCTGTCTTCAAAATGCATAATATGTGCTACTTTAGAAGACTATATTTCATTAATGACTTGAAACATATTCTACTTTATCTTTCCAGAATACCAGGAGTGTTAAGACTACTTAGGGATTACGGTTACTTGTGTAACTTGTGCTTTCATCTCATTAATCATCTTGCTGCTTGGTTCTCCATCTTTATTGATGTTCTCTGTACCAGTTATTAGTTTTTACTGCTCCTTGGTGATTGCTAGCAGTGTAAAATCTGGCCATTTCTTTGATCTGGTATTGATCTCAATATTGAAATGGAACTTGGGTGCCGCTCCCTCTTCCCCCACCTCCAAAAAGGGTGGGGTTGGGAGGGGGAGAGCGGAAGAGATAAGAAAGGGTTTTGCTTAAATAGGAATTTGAGGGCAGAAAATGAGGAATCTGTTTCTGAAAGTTGAGATAATTGATGGTAGGACTCTCTTCCTGCAGGCGACAGTTAATAGATCCAAGGGGAATCGAACTGATATATCAAAAGCTGAACTTATTCAGAAAAGTTCATATTGTCGGGTTTCAGGTAGATGCAGTCTTATGTTCAAGTATTTGCCAATCTTGTTTATGATGTATCTGTGAATTAACCTTTCAAAAGTACATCCAGGTCGTGACATGGATCTTCTTGAACTTTCTGCCTATGGCAATGTCCGTCATTGTCAAGATTCTGGGGGTTGTAAAATTCAATGAGTCATTTTTATGACTTTATACTCAAGAATGGCATTGTATACTTCCCCTTGACTAAGACTATGCTAAGTTGAACTTATGCTAAGTTTCATATACTTGTTGCAACTTGTATATAGTCTGTCTACAAATCAAGTTGCTCTAATTGCTGCCACTGTCACCTTTTCTTCCTTTTTTTGCTTTCTCTAATTGGCCTTTTCATTTACTTGATTTTTGTACGTGTAGATTAAAACCTTTTTCCCTCTGTTATGGAGTGAACCAAGGAAGCCCCTGTATAAAGAAAGAAATTGCTTGAAATGTAGTTTTTAATAAGGTTCGAGGAAATTTGTTGGAAGCTTGGCGAACAACAGATCTTTTATCCTTCCTTTTTCTTTCTTCATATTCTTGATTGTCCAGCATGGTGGTGGTTGCCAATTCCAACAATATGTAATTTTGCCGAAAGGGTGGCATCTGACACTACACAAAAATACTTTCGATGTACATATAGTTTTTTGAAAATGATATGTACGTATACGTACATAAATAGATTAATCCCGCTTGAAAATAATAGGAGATTATCCCTTTGGACTTGTCCCGAATTTTGAATAAACCACTTGTACATTTAAGGAGAAAGTTGAGTAGGAGATGTCAAACCAATGTTGAAATTTAAAAGAGTGACAACTTTGGCCAGACTTTAATTGTGATTAAAATTTTTAAAACTTCTTCAAACTTTTATAATATATAGAAACAAACAACCAGAAATTGCCAATGGAGACACACTGGGCACTTCAAAAACACAAAACGGAAGTACTTAACAGTGGGAAAGTGGTTCGGAGTCGGCAAAGAAAAGAATGGATGACACGCAAAAACAAGCATAAGAAAAAGCGGGCAGGGTGTTGGAAAGATGGAAGCAAAAGAAAAAATCCAAACCATCAATACCTAAGTAATAAAAAGTACTTTATTCGTTTTTTTCTAGAGAGTATTTTCTTATATTCAATTTTATATTGGACAAGAGAAATCGATATTCATCGTGGGACGAATAAATATTGAACTTGTTTTTTTATAATGCTACACACGTATTATCTTCTAATATCAACATATTTCATACTCAGATAGATAATCTAATCTTGTTCAACCTTAAATGGAAATTAGAGTGTAGCCCGAGAGGGTCTACCTTCTTAATACGCGACACACCAACTTGAAGTCTTGACAGATGCTAAATGGAGCAATTTGTGGTCGTTCGTATTGGAGGTATTACTCGGAAGCATGGAATTTGAGTCGTACGTATTGTATGAAAAATAATTACCTAAATTTCCGTTCTTTGATTACATTGTTTTGAGGCAAAATGGTCTCTCTAAATGTGCATTGCCCGTTTAATTCATGTTATTTATTATAAAGTTTGTATTACAAAATGTAAATTTTAACCATATGCATATTTAAGGAATTCTTGTATAATTTAACGACATTTGGACACATCACCAAACTGAAGTAATGCATCATGTACTTTCTTTTGTTCAAACTTGTAAGAAGGATTGTTTATCAGTTGGTTTAGTTAGATTTTGTATGTTATAGGTTCTGTACATTTATTATCGATTTATAAATATACTAAATTGATAACCTAAATAATAAGATATTCATTAACAATTTCTCAATCAGTCAATAGTTAGATTATTGTCACGATCCAAATCATGGATCGTGCAGACATCTACTTAACTATACTCTAGATAGGAGAATCCTTACCACTCGACCCTTTAACCACTGGGGGAAACATTTCTAAACCTTTAAGCATTAATAAAGAATAAATCTTTTATTGGAACCAAAACTTCATATATAATAAATTGCAGAAATTTAAACCCACACTTCCCAAAACTTAGTCAAAATAGGTACAAGAGCACTAAGAACAAGAAGGATAAATCAAGACACAACATCCATGCAAGAATAAAAAGACAGGAGTTGCTAAGGAATGAATATCAATGCACCTACAGAAACTCTAACTGACATGCGACCAGGGCTATACCCCTAAAAGGAAATATAGTAAGTGTAAATCAGTATAACACATGTACTGGTAAGTACCATCGGTTGAATAGGATTAGAAAATAAATAATAACATATAGAATCAAGGAGAGATCATGACAATAAAAAATACTTAAATAACTGAAAATTACTAACATATTTAAATATTCTTCAACTCTTAACATTACCACCTTCTCTTTTTATAATAGCGTTATTAATATTTCCTTAGAGCGACTATGTAGCCATAGCCCCATAGAACTATCAAGTCTATATCTCTTACACACTCACCTCTTTAGACAAATCTAATATCCCTCACACATAATAATTTTGGCTCACTGCTCTATTTCTTATTTCCACCGATAATACTACCCACCCAACCTTTAATATAAACAACAACAATTCCGTAAGAAAGATATTACAAAACCATTCATATATATAATTATACACATAGGAAATAAGATTTTTACATAACCAATACGTACCTTATATCCTTAATATTCTTGCATGCACAATCATAAGACTATTAGCTTAGTACCCCAAACTATCTTCTTTGTGTCAAACCTTCTCAAATATTCATATCCATCATTTATACTTGGAAATTTAGTCAATAATGGTCAAAGAACAACCACAAATGCAATGAAAAAATGAATCATGCGTAAAAAAAATGTACATATGTACTAGGTCAGGCAGTGACCCATAGTTATGACCTATAATGAATGAGCTCAGTCCATGTACCTATACAAACATGGTACCTGATCCCAATACCAATTTGTATTAGTGTGACATTTGATCTCAATATTAATCTGTGCAAGCGTGACATCCACTTTCAATATCAACTCAATGATTAATCTCAATAAAATGATCAATGCATAATGACAATCAATAATTACAATCATGTTCGAAGGCTAGTCACATATATTCAACTCAAATATAAGCATGAATCAAATTAAGTATATAACTACATTTAAATCATAACCTACCTTGCAGATAAGTTTTGCTACTACAGAGAATGAAAATCCTCTCCCCATGTTCTTTCTTCTAACCAATCCATCAAAATTTCCTTAGGGAAAGCTTGGAAATCACCCTACCAAGTCTTGGCCTCTAAATCCTTATCGTTCTAAGCCTAGGTTCATTTGGATGTTTTTGGAGGAGGCAAATAAAATAAGAGACCACAGTTGGGAGAAGGGTTTAACCAAAACCTAGGTGACTTACTTCCTAACCATCGTTGCAGTGATAAGAGCATCTCTGCAGCAATGTCGCCGTAGTAACAGACCCGTCGTTGTTGTGATGGATTGGAAGCCCTGGCCCAATTTAATTCTAGGAAATGGATCTTCTATCACAAAAATTATTTCTAATTGGGCTCAAATTTCAATTCTGATCAAATTATTTTTCCAAAATAATTTTTAACATAACGACGAATTGGATCGTTACAATTATCTATTTAACTGATAAGAAAAGATCTTCTTGCGGCCAGCATCCTACTTGCCCCTCAAGAGATTTTTCCTTTCCCTTCTTGTTTTCATTTTTACATATGTATTTTCTTCAACCATGGGTAACCTCTAAGACTCAATTACTCATCTTTAACTTCCACATTAGCACACATTCTTTACCACAATAAATAACTAAGGCAAAATAACAAAACTTTAGCATTAGCTTGGATTAAACTTCTACTCAGTGGTATCACATGATAAGTTAGCTTAGGTAGATACTATATTGAAGAAACAATACTAAGATAACCCTGCACATAGAAAAGTTCTAGCAGTTCTGTTATAACCTGAGACTACCCCTTATTCATAACATGGTGCTTAGAACCACAAGTGATTCTAAGCTAACCCATGCACTAGCATGATTCTTGAGCAACTAGTTTAAAATAAATATAAAAGTTAAATTTGCTGAGTGGAAGCATAATCATGAGATAATTTGAATAAATATGATACTTTGAAAGTTTACAACACGATAAATATGAAGAAGGAACTTGAATTACATATAATGGTTCTGATTGACTATCTATAAAGCCTCTACTATACTGACTATAGGTAGTCGCGACACGACCTCAACTATCTCAAATCAATACATACGAGTAAGAAAATATAATACAAGAGCTGCAACTAACTTGAGTCCTTGAAATAAGAGAACTCATCATCTGTTGGCTGGAAGCTACAATCTGTTTGACCCTGGTGTGTGGGCTACATCTGGTACCTACATCATGAAGCAATGTAGCCACAGACACATATATATGGCTATTACTTTGGAATGTACTGAGCATGCGAGATATGCAATAGTCATGAAAATACTTAAACATGCTTTAAAATTGAGGACATAAGATACTTGCTGAACTATGCATTTAAAACAAGTCTGTACGTAAAAGCTGTATGGAGTAGTGAAATTTCTAAATCATGAGGTGAAATATTTTTGTAAACTGGGTAGTGGTAGAAACATGAATACTATATGTGAATCTCAAGTTAAAGCTGAATATGCTGTAAAACTGTATTGAGGATCATGTATGAATACTGAGCATAAATGCATGAACCTATAAAACGAATACAAGAACAAACATAAACATATACTGAAATGATCTAAATAAATGAATAAATGATATATGGACACTAGGCCATACAGACCTGAACTGATATAATTTGAATACTGAAATGAAACTATGAGAGCTAATTTAACCGACATGCCCTAATTTGAGCTAACCGGGGTCCAACCTGTAACCCCAATTTGAAAGGTATTAGTAACTTTCCAAGGGGACCAACAATGATTGTGTGGATCCACTAAACTGATATCCTGAAGGACTAAGGTGTCACCCTCTACTGTCAGGATACCCTTAAGAGAGTATCAACCCTATACTGGTAGGAAGATCTCTCATAACCTACGCTGGCTACGTAATTCTGAAACTTAGGGATTGCTACTAAAGGCCTCACCCTCGAATGATAGGTGAGCCTTCATCCCTAGATTCTCTCGGTGCTAAATTCTACTCCTAACTAAAAGACACAAAAGTATAACTGAAACATAAACTGATAATTAAAGTACTCAAGTCATGGTATTCTAATAATAACAATGCATGTATAATCTGAAGTAATCATGAACATGTAAAATAATGTATGTATGATTTCCTAGGCATCTGGTTTTCACAACCCACCAACTCTATTCATAATAACATTAACTGACACTAAGAGAAAATTCACAATTTAGGCCCCAAAACTTAACAACTTGTCATAATAAGAAATTAATGATTTTGAATATGGGAAGAGGCTATTCTTATGAAAAAACTTGTATTCATGGTTTGATTACAAAATAAACTGAATAAATTAGGGAAAACTCATATTTGACATGGATCTCAAAATTGGAAGAGAATTAAGATTGAGGATTGAGAAATCTTAAAAACATGGGTATATCATTCATAACTTTATCATATGCTTTAAATTTGAAATAATCACATATAAATCATGCATGGGCATGAGAATAGTATGACTGATATATTATGGGCTTGAGAAGTCATGAATAATTATTAAAACATGCTTATGAGTGAAAATTATATCACGGGGGATCAAATTTAAGCTTAGAATAACAATTGGGTAAAAGCCCTAGATTATAGAAATCATAAAATTCACGAATAAAAATCATAATTTGGGCATGAGGATGAAAGGAGATCCTCATTGAATACCCATATACCTGGTTACTTTTGATTCTTGAATTGATGTTTTGGGGATTTGGACTTGGAGATGAAAAACCTAATTTCTTACTTTGGGAGAAGAGAAAAAAATCGCGCATTTATTGAGTAATTTGGTGTTGTGTTGAGAATGAGAGATTTGGGGTTATTTTTTCTATTTATTTATCCTTAAATATCTTAAACGACGTAGTTTTGGGGTTAAAAGAGTGGAAAAAGATCAAAAAACCCCTTAGAGGTTGTTTCGAAGTCGCCTGGATGCAGTCCCAACGACTTAGGTCACAACTCGTAGGGTTTGAACACGAGTTGTGACTTGAGTCATGGTCAGAAGTCCAAATTCAGCATCTACTTCCCAGATTACGACTCTCTCCTAACGACCCTTTATGAGACATCACGAGTCATAATCTAGGCAGCTTTGACATTGCTTCAGTATTTTGGCCATAACTTTTAACCTCGATATTGGATTAAGGTAAAATTAATATCATTGGAAAGATAATTAAATTATATATCTATTGGAGGATTTTGAGCTCAAAATTCTTTGTCTACCAAAAGGAATGCTCATTTGAAGATGACTATAGTTATATACTTCACAAGAATTTAATTGCTAAGGGATGTTTTGACTTGTCTATAAGCTAGGAGCTATTTGTGACCTTAATATGTGTCTAAATCACTATAAAACTATCAAAACACGAGGTTTGATCTTGTATGAACTTAAAGCATGGTTCTAACACTGGCTTAGATTTTTTAGGTGGCACAATATCTCCCCCTTTGGATCATTCGTCCTAGAATGAAGATTGACTTGGTTGAAAGAATAGCAAAGAGATGTAATCCATGACATAGAATTCTAAGAGCTGAATATGGACATAATGACTAAATTTTCAACTAACTTTAACTCTCTTGAAAATTTGAGAACTCACTAGTACTGTCTGGCTGAATTTTAGATAACTAACATAATACTAATTTCTGAATCTAGATATCCTTTATGGTTGAGATTGATATAGGCTTGGAGTAAGGGCAACCAAATTCACAATTTGTATGAATGTGAATAAATTACCTCATGGAATAGGAATATTCATGAAACTTCGAATAGTTAGACTAAATGAAAAGATGGATAACTATAGGATCTTATCTATCCGATTTCTAATCAGAATTACTTTCCATACAGACTGCCTCATACTGAATGATTATAACTCAACAAAAGTCTTTATTCAACACTCTTTGTAAAAAGTTCTAATAGCATTAAAGAGAAAAGAATTTTGGGCATGGTTTGAGTTAGATATCTGAATAAGGAATTGCAATACGGATACAACTTTATAGCATGGAATCTAGGCATATAAAACATAAGCTAGGATAGAATTACTATGTCTTAAGCAATGTAATTTACCACTTTCAAGCTTAGCCACACATCTCAAATAATCCCTCAACTATACTTTTCCTCTTAAATACTACCATTCATTTGACGCCACTTATAATCTTCACATAGGTTTTGATAACTCCATCGACTAAAGTCTGAATTGAACTAAATTTTTTCACCATGTTCAAGCCTAACTCACAGTCACAAGGTACTACACAGAACACCATAATACTAGTCCAAACCATAGATTTAATATCCTATGGGTTTTCAGAGCTCTCATCTCAAGAATAATACTCATTACCACTTTAACAACTAACTTCCACCTTTTACTGGGAATTCACTAGCGCACAATGCATTTATCAACTTATATACCAACATGACATTCAAGCCTATCATTATAACCTTATATGAACTTCTAGGAAACCAACCCACCTAGGAATTTTCCTATATTCTCTAATACCTCTATCAATAACAACTTTCATACACTGCCCCCAAGAAGACACACCTAAAATTCTCAACTAACTTGACATATACCAAAATCTTTGCCTCAATAATCCTTCACACTTATAGCCTTAGATAAAACAAGTATGCAACAATCCTTTCCTAATAAAGATCATTTATTCTCTCCCATCTAAACCATTGTTTATTCATTTTCATTACCACTATCTTCACATAAGGAGAGGTCACTAAAAGATTAGAACATGAGGATCTAAAGTGAAACACCTTGGCTTTGGACCCTTAGAATTTTTTCTAAGTTGAGCATTCTGGATATTATACGACTTATGCATACTAGTCGTATGATTTAGGGTCCCTCCACTCATATGATAATTAGTATGGTTTGATTGCATTCTATCTATGGTACGATTAGGCATCTTATTAGCCATATGTTAGGGTATGCGTAGTATGTTACTAAATCGTATGATGCCCTAAGTTTAGTCTAGAGGATTCTGCCTACGATAAGTGTTCAGGGTACCAATCGTATGATTGGATACAAGTTGTTCTAACAAATTTATATATTGGACAGTTTTGGGGACCAAGTTGATGCCGATTTGGTAGGGTGGTCGTACCCTCCTACACATAGTTTTCAACTTTTAAGCTGAGGATATTTTGGACATTTTCACCCCAAAACCCTTAAGTCCCCACATCTTAAAATATATTATGGACTCTCAAAATATACCTTGAAAGATCAAAATACATCAAAATCCTCTTTAAACTCTCCCAAGAAAATTGGGGTTAAGGTTCTTCAAAGGTGTTCATCTAGAGGCTCAAGAGTCAAGTTTCTTTCATAAATCTTCTTGAATAAGGCATGCGAATCTTCCACATTGTTAGTTCATAAATATCATGTATTTTAAAGTGTGATTATGATTCTTAAATTATGGTTATGAAAATCAAAATTAAGGGTTTTGTTTCATATGGTTGAGTATTGTTTACTTTTAGTTTAACTTATGTGTATACGTATTTTTGTGATGGTTTGCATAAGTGGGTGATTGGAAATTATGGTTTAACAAATGGGTTATGTGTAACACTAAACTTGATGGTTTTTACTTTGGTTTTGGTTATGGTAATGATGTGCCCTTAAAGTGTTTGTGAAAATGCCGAAGAGTATAAACTAGTCACATGTTAAATGGTGTTCTGAACAAAGGCATTGACCTAATGAATATGAATGGTTAGTAAATGGTTTTGTGAAGGCCTTGTTGTCCATGTAATTATTTAAATGGTAACCTTGGTGGTTTAATTGGGTAAATGGGTTAGAGTAACACTAACTTGATTTATGACTTTGTTAGATAATGGGTTTGAGTCCCTAAACTTTGAATTGAATAAGTGTATTTGTAGACAATGGGTTCGAGTTCCAAAGTCAAAAAAATGATTGGTTAATTGATAATAGTAATGGCTGTGGTGTAGTTGCAAGTAGCATTGGTATGATAATACCAACAAAGTGCCTCTGGTAAGTAACTGACTTAATAGTTGTGTCTATGAAATGATGGTTTTAAATTTAGCTTTAAAGTAGGATGTGTAGTCGGTCCATGAAATTAAAGTCTAGAGGACTAACACTGGAAACTGCGCTAGCTGGTGCGGGTATCTTATAATTGGGTGGTTTGAGTCCCTTGAATGAATATATGAAAGGGAGGTTTGAGTCCTCCTTACTATATGTATTGTTGCTTAAGTCACCTTGATTATGCCGGGAGGTTTGAGTCCCTCATATAGGCATATACAGTTATGAATATTCTCTGTTCATGTAGCTACATGCACTGGGGCCCTTCTAGCTAGGGAAGAGTTGGGACCATATAGACCATGGGTGCATTGTTCTATGACGGTCATGATACACAATCCAGATTAATATTTTCAAAGTTCATGCTAATATTGTTCCCAACCCCAACATGGTATATATATATATATATATGTATTTCATTGGTTATATGCATTGGTAGATTGGATTTGAACTGTTGGTATTATTTTATCCTTATCCTAGAGTTACATGCTAGCGCTTCAAATGATAACCGTCTTCGATGTTGTATCCCCATGCGATGCAGGTGTTGGTCATATTATACCTCATACTTAGTGATTGGATTTGGGAACAACTTATGTTGACTTGAAGTGGTGAGCTTCCATATGTCGGAAGTCTCCATTTCTTGTTTTAGGTTTCTTATGTTTTCATTAGTTTAGTCTTAGACATTGGTTTTGGCTATGGTCGGGGGCATGTCCCGGCCGGATGTTGTTTAGATTTTAGATAGAGGCTTTATGAGACTACTATAGCTTGACATGGGCGGTATTAGTAGTAGTGTTAGCCTTGGCATTGGTATTGGGGATGACATCGTATGACTGTATTTGATTTATGATTGTTCCATTTTGGTATAGTATGAATTTGGACTTAGTATTATTTTGGTTTTGTTACGGTTGTTGGTTGAGAATTGGATGGTTAGACTTGTTTGGATTGGTCATAGTCTTATACCTATCCCAAAGTCTTTGTGTTGATTGACTGCTCTATCTTATTATATGTTCGAAATTCATCCGACTTAGGGTATATGTTGGTTGGTTGGATTGGGTATTGGGGTGATCTTTAGTCTTTATTGGGCTTGAGATGCCCATTACTACAAGGCCCTGGTTCGGACCATGTCATGAAAAATAAAAGAATACTATACATAACTTTGACACATAACTAAGGCTTGGGGAATAGAATATCAAAGGCATATATTCATTAAAGTAATCTATACTGAGGACGTAGATGCCATATGTGAATTTTCACGGGTCACTAAGAGTGTACCATAAGTTTTGGGAACTGAGCATACTATAAAACATGAGTACATGAGTCATGAGCTGCATAACTGTAGTGGAAGTTCATAAAATCATGGAATATGATTCTTACGTCTGAGTGAACTGGTACTCTTTATACTAGGAACTAGGAGCGTACATAATTCTATATAATGTGCATGGAATATGAGATATGATTATAGAGTAACTTATAAGGAATGAGTAGATGTCATGATGACTGTAGTACAAAAATTTGCATTGAGCTAAGGATGGGTCAAGTATCTTTCTCCCCTACTGTTGTCCTAGAACTCACTAGAATCACTACTAGAATCTGAAAACCTAATGTAAGACCCCGCAAAATCCAAAGCTTAATTCCGTTATTTAGGCTTGTCAAGGGGTCCCAGACTTACATTTCAACCTACAAAGGTTAGCAATCTTATTTTGGGACCTTTAGGTCCATTAAATGTTGATGTTTAGGTTGATTCATGATCAGGAATGTCCGTAGGTATTTTCAGATAAGTTTTGGATTTTTCGGACTTTGTTTGAAGCTCTTTTGAAATTCCAAAATAGTGAATCAACGTGATCTTGGCGCGCCATGTTGACTATTGTGTTGATTATTATTTTCCCCAACTACCAACGTCCAATTCTAGTAAATCGATGCAAACATAGCGCGATGCATTGGCTATCACATTGATGCAATCGATATGCTGCATAGACCTGTGTGTCGGTAACTCAATTTTTAGTCATTAAAAGACCGTGTTGTTGGGGGTATTTAGGTCTTTTTCCCTCGACCCTCAGACCCCAAAACATGAAATTAAACTCCCTATAGAGAAAATATATTCATTCTTTCTTAAATTTGCCCAAGAACAAAACCCTAGAAGATCCAATTTCAAATCAAGAACTTAAGATTCAACCATAAGCTTTAGGAAATTCTTCAACAAAGGTACGTGAAGTGTTCATCCAAGGGTTCCTTCCACCGTTGGAGTCCAAAAATCTCTTTTGAACTTCAAGTAGTTGATTTTACGATTTCCATGATTGGAATTAAAGTGTATCCATGATTGCTATTTGGATTAAGTTACTAATTCATATATATACATACATATATATATATATATATATATATATATATATATATATATACATGTGAAATTGTTCATTATGTGTGTAGATTCATGTGAATCCATGATAAACCCTTGACTTGTGAAATTAGAAATGAATTATGATGCTCACATATTGTTCAATACTATGTGCATATACTAGCTCACCAAGTACTTGATAAATTGTCCATGTGAACTATTAAGAGAATGAAATCATGTCAAGTTAGCTTATGTGTAAGTTATATCATGTAAGTGTTTGTCAAAATGCCCCAATGAATGAATGAATGATGATTAAGTTCATAGTTTACATGTTTCATGTTATGCCATGTCTCAATTTATGCTATCGAGTCCTGAGGGTACTTGTACTTGACAATTTATCTGATTACTTAGAGTCATGGTTAGTCATAGAACAGTATCAGTCATGACACGATCAGTAGAACTCTTAGTCAATTACAAAACTTAGAAAAAACTCAGTAGAATCAATACTAGTCCAATCTAATTCAGTATCCAGTTCAGACCTCGGTAAACTTCGTCAGCTAACAGAATTCAGTAGTATTTTGTCAGTCAACATAACTCAGTGAACTCAGTTCGGTTTAGCTAAACAGTAATCTCAGTAATCGTTCAGTCCAGCCTAGTACAGACTAGAAATTAGTTCAGTGTCTATTCAGTTGGGAGTAGGATTATTCAGCACCGAGTTAACATAGGGATGGGGGCATTTCTATCAGGAGAGGGTTTGACCCTTGGTGGCGATCCCTGTGTTACAAAACTAGGTAGCCAACATAGGTTGAGGTATTTTCCTGCTAGAGATTATAAGGGTTGATACTTCTCTTCCGAGTTATCTTGTGTCACGCCTCAAATCCTATTGGGGCGGACTGGCACCCATAACCGAGTAGGCCCGGGAGAACTAGCTCATAGCCTTATACTTCCCATGCATACCTCTATGACAACCCAAAATTCGGACACCATCATGTCGTATATAAAAGGAAATAATCACCTGTATAAGCTCGAGCACACATATATATGTATATACAGTACTTGGCCTTTGGAGCCATCACGTCTATTAACAAAATGCCACCTTGACTGTACATTAGGTCTACAAAGACTCTAGACAATACACAGAGTTTAACTAAGGTCGGGACACACCCTGTCGTATAACTAACTTTTATACAATACCAAAAGTGATTGAATATGACACGAAAAGCCCCGAAGTAAACTGGAGCTCACCAAAAGCAGCTAGATATCCTGGCTCCTACTTGTGCGGTGTATGAGATGAGGTACCTGTGCCTGCAGCATGAAATGCTGGTCCCCCGTGGGGGACATCAGTAAGAAATATGTTCTGAGTATGTAAAGCTGTAGATAATCACATATAATATAGGATCTCAATAGAAATCAGAAATAAGTGAATAAATCGTAATAGGAGTGGACCACACTTACTAGAACATGTGACAACCTGTACATTGAATTTATTCAATCACTTTACCTTCGTTCTTATCATTTTTGTAATCATTACTATACTGTACTATGACCATTAGGCTGCCTCCAGTACATATCAACTGGGATCGACCCATGATAGGCTTATGCCCCTGGGATACCACCCGATAAGAGAGAACTTCCATCACTTAGTTCAATTAATCTTTGATATTGTTATTTCGGTCGCCACCGCATCTTTGATACTTTGAAACAATGATACATCAATAAGAGACATATAAATAGACCATCAATGCAATAAAAATGAAGTAAGAACTCATTGGCACATCAATGAATTATTTGGGAGTCATCAATGCCATAACAATGAAGTAGGAACTTATTGATATATCAATGAAATATTTTGGAGTCATTAATAGCACATGGATCTTGTTTGAGTAAACGGATACCTTCTGACATTCATTAGTGCAATAAACATGTAAGATTTGGAAGACAAGTAAGTATTGGAATCTCTTGATATCTTGTAGGGTGGAAACAAGTTCATTGGTAACGTATGACATCATACAAAACCATTATCGATCATATGTTATTAAATAACTTTGGAAACTTTTGTGTTCACTTTCATGCCAAAGATATGGTATAGAGTATGCTTTACATACCTGACTGTCAACCTTCAATACTAGTCCCAAATGGACTTCCCGTCTTTTCGGATTACTTATCTATAATAAACATATATAGAAATCTAGTATTAGCAACCAAACATCACAATTCAATTATTTGAATTCACCGAACTCGTGGTTGAGTAGTAAGCCTTAATTACACCATAAGGGGTGTCACTTTAACCCTCTTATACTCCAATTACATTCACATGCCATGCATATTCATACAACATCCTCCAATATCAAGTTTGGATTCATTTATACTTCCAACCAATCCATTAAACCAAATTGAGCCATAGACATAAATAATCATCAATTCAATAGTATATCACCATATCCACCTTCCATAACTCAATTACCATATCCACCTTCCACAATTCAATACATCCAAACCATGCGAAATAGTCCATAACCCTATTTCCATCATATTTCAATAACAACCAATACATATAATCCTCTATCACATATATAGATATGGAAAAGAATAAGGCAAACAATATTCATACCTTAGAATTCACCTCTTGATTATGCAATACTGTTTTCACAAATAATAGGTGCTGTTTGAAGCTCTCAAGATGACAAATGCAGTTATCGGATTACTTTGGAATTTCTACGGTTGAATCAAAAGTAATTTAAAGGTCAAATTTGGCTAGGGTTTGTTCTTTCTCAATGATTGATGATGAAAATAAGTTTTTGAACTCATATACATGTATATATACACATATTCCCATCCATAATATAATAGGAAATGACCAAAATGCCTTTAAAATTTAAATAATGGCAAATCTGTCCTTTGGTGGACTGTTTTGATAAGCTAAAGTAGATCGATCATAACTCTTTGATCCAATATTGGATTTGGGTGAAATTGGTATCTTTGGAAAGATAATTCAAAGGGATTTCACTTAATATAAAGTAGGCCACCCAGTTCGTCCTGTACAAGGAGTTATGGTTGTTTGAAGTTGACCCTAAAAATCTATTTTGAGAGGCTGAAGTAAAACGGGTATAACTCCTTACTCAGACGTTGGATTTGGATGAAACCAATTGCATTGGAAAGAAGACTCAAAGATATTTCTTTTTATAGGTCGAAGATCTCCCAGTTAATTATATTAAGGGAGTTATGATCTTTCGAAGTTGACCTAACAAATTGGCTGACCTCAGTAGTTTGTGTGCAGGAAATTTTCCTGCACATTTTCTATTCCCAAATATCCTGGCCACCATTTTATAGTTTCAAAAGTGCTCGATTATATCCGAAACCTATCCATTTTTGGAATCGTTATATCATTGGAAAGCTTATTTAATAACCTTCGCATGGAACCATCGACGGGCAAATTTTGGTATAAATAAAATAAAAAAAATTAATTTCATATAAATAAGACCAATACATGTACTTGAATACGCCAATACACGTACTTGAATACGGGGTTTTACATCCTTCCCCCCTTTAGGACATTCGTCCTCGAATGTTAGCGTAGTTATTCAACCAAAACAAGTTCAAGTCCATCATTAACATTCACATCATCACATAAATACTATGCATATATAAAAAAAAAAACTTACTTGTTAATGTTCTAACTCCGTTTCTTGAACTTCCTCTTCATGTTTGAACAAATGAGGGTACTTAGATTTCATTGCTTCCTCAGCTTCCCATGTAATCTCTTTCCTTTGAAGATTTCTCCAACGTACTTTCACCGATGCTATCTCTTTATTTCTCATCTTCTTAACTTAGCGATCTAGAATAGCAATAGGCACTTCCTTGTAGGTAAGATCTTCCGTAATTTTCACATCCTCAGTAGAAGTGATATGTGATGGATATCTGATGCACTTTCAAAGCATTGACACATGAAATACCGGATGTACTGATGAGAGATCTTGGGGTAGCTCTAATTCATATGCAACTTGTCCAAACCTTCGAGTGATCTTATACGGGCCTATATAACATGGACTCAACTTCCCTTTCTTGCCAAATCTCATTACCCCTTTCATTGGTGATACCTTGAAAAATACCCAATCACCTATAGAAAACTCTAGCCCTCTCCTTCTACTATCCGCATATGACTTGTGTCGACTTTGGGCTATTTTCAGTCGTTGCTGAATTACTTTAACCTTCTCTATGGATTGATAAACAAGATCCGGTCCGAACAAAAGAGTTTCACCCACTTTGAACCATCCTATTTGTGATCTACACTTCCTTCCATATAAAGCTTCATATGGTTCCATTTTTATACTTCAATGATAGCTATTATTGTAGGTAAACTCAATAAGAGGTAAATGATCATCCCAGTTGCCCTTAAAATGTATTACACAAGCTCGTAGCATATCTTCAAGTATTTGGATGGTATGTTCTGCTTGTCCATCTGTTTGAGGGTGAAAAGCTATACTCAAATTCATTTGTGTTCCCAAACACCTCTGAAAAGACTTCCAAAAGTTTGCAGTAAATTGGGTTCCCCGATCTGATATAATAGAGATTGGCACTCCATATAATCGGACTATCTCTTTAATGTAAAGCTTCACATACTCTTCAACTGCGTAAGTGGTCCTAACTGGTAGGAAATGTACGGATTTGGTAAGCCTATCAACAATCACCCATATAGAATCAAACTTTCGAGATGTACGCGGTAAACCAATAACGAAATCCATGTTGATCATGTCCCACTTCCAGCTTGGAAGATCAATGCATTGCATATAACCTCCGGGTTTTTGGTGCTCAACTTTAACTCTTTGACAATTTGGACATTCAGCTACAAATTCTGCATTGCTCTTCTTCATGTCATTCCACCAATATATATCTTTCAAATCATGATACATTTTGGTTGATCCTGGATGAATGGAATATCTTGAACAATGTGCCTCTGTCATAATCTTCTTTCTTAGCCCGTCTACATCCGGCATACACAATAGGTTTTGGCACTGAAGTAATCCTTCTCGCGTAAGCTCAAATGCTTTGGTCGCACCACTCTGAACGTTCTTCTTAAGCTATAATAACATAGGATCTGCATATTGCTTCTCTTTCACTTCAGCTACTAATAAAGATTCCGCAGCATTATGTACGATAAGATCTTTATCCGGAGTTTCAAGAAGGCGAACTCCTAAACTAGATAACTGGTGAAGATCTTTAATCATCCCTTGCCTTTTTATAGGCGCCATCATAGCCTTACGACTTAACGCATCAGCTACCACATTTGCTTTCCCTGGATGGTACAAGATATCATCATCATAGTCCTTTAATAGTTCAAGCCATCTCCGCTGCCTTAAATTTAGATCCTTCTGATTAAAAATATATTGCAAGCTCTTATGGTTAGTATATATATCAACATGAACCCCATATAAGTAGTGGCGCCATATCTTTAAAGCAAAAATAACTGCTGCCAGCTCAAGATCATGTGTAGGATAATTTTTCTCATATGGCTGAGATTGTCTAGAAGCATATGCTATTACCTTACCATGCTACATCAATACACATCCTAAACCAATTCTGGAAGCATCATAATGCACTGTGTACCCTTCGGTGCCTTCTGGAAGTACCAACACGGGTGTAGAAATCAACTTGTTCTTTAAATCTTGAAAACTCTTCTCACAGGCATCATTCCATTGGAATTTGGATGCTTTATGGGTTAGCTTGGTTAAGGGTGCTGAAATGGAAGAAAAGCCTTTAACAAACCTTCTATAATAACCTGCCAACCCGAGAAAACTATGAATCTCCGTAGGCATTGTGGGCCTTGGCCAGTTCTTCACAGCTTCTATATTTTGAGCATCAACCTTTATCCCTTCACTAGATACAATTTGACCCAAAAATGCCACCGACTTTAACCAAAACTCACATTTAGAGAACTTTGCATAAAGCTTACAATCACGAATAGTCTGTAATGCCTGTCGTAAGTGATTGGCATGGTCCTCTTCTAATCTAGAATAAACTAGAATATCATCTATAAAAACTATCACAAATACATCCAGGAATGGCTTAAACACCCTATTCATCAAATCCATAAAAGCTGCGGGTGCATTTATTAGCCCAAATGACATAACTAGAAACTCATAATGACCATACCATGTTCGGAAAGCTGTCTTAGGTATATCCTTCTCTTTGACCCTTACTTGGTGGTAACCTGACCTCAAATCAATCTTAGAAAAGCACTTGGTGCCCTGTAACTGATCAAATAAATCATCAATTCTTGGGAGAGGATATTTATTCTTAATATTCACCTTATTCAATTGCCGGTAATCAATACACATCCTCAGTGAGCCATCCTTTTTGCGTACAAATAACACTGGTGCTCCCCAGGGGGACATACTAGGCCTTATGAATCCCTTCTCTAGCAAATCTTTCAATTGCTCTTTCAATTCTTGTAATTCTGCTGGGGCCATTCTATACGGAGGAATGGAGATTGGTTGGGTGCCTGGTATTACATCAATACCAAACTCTACTTCTCGTTCAGGAGGCAAACCTGGAAGATCTTCAGGAAATACATCAGAAAATTCATTTACCACCGGAACAGCGTGAAGAGTTGGTGGCTCTGCTTCTGTATACCTTACTCTAACTAAATGATATATTTATCCCTTGGAAATCATTCTTCTTGCCTTAAAATAAGAAATAAATCTACCTCTTGGCGCGCTAATTTTACCTTTCCATTTAAGGACTGATTCATTTGGAAAATGAAAATATACCTTTTTCGTGCAGCAATCAATTGTGGCATAACAAGACGCCAAACAGTCCATACCCATTATAACATCAAAATATACCATTTCTAACTCCATAAGATCAACCATTGTATCACGACCACAAATAATTACTATGAAGTTTCGATAAACCCTTCTAGCTATAATGGATTCCCCAAACGGTGTGGACACTTCAAACGGATTAACTAACAGTTCGGGTATTCTTTCAAACTTTCCAGCAACCAATGGAGTAACATAATATAATGTAGAACTGGGATCAATTAAGGCATATAAATCGAATGAAAAGATAGACAACGTACCCATAACCACATCTGGGAAAGCCTCTAAATTCTGTCGATCTGCTAGAGCATACGTATGATTTTGAGCCCCGTTAGAACTCGTGGCTCCTCTATCACCTCTAACATAACCCATTGGTTGTGCACCCCTTCCTGAATAAGGCATCGATGATGATGATGCAACAAATGACCCCATAGGTCGTGCCATACCCCCTATGTCCCTTCGTGGGCATTCCCTCATCATATGCACCGACATACCGCACCAAAAGAAAACATTGGTCCCCAGCCGACATGCGCCCAAATGATACCTTCCACATTTATTCATTGGCTCTCGGGGAGGTCTTGATTGGCTCATATTCCCTTGCCCTTGGTACCCCACTGTCCGCGAACTCTGACGCTCACTTCTGTGCCCAAATTGATTTCCTCTGGAACCTTGGAATTATGGTGAGGCACTAGCTGCAGAATAAGAAGATAATGGCCTAGGTGGTCTAGCATAAAACTCTGGTCTGAACCCTCCTTAGGATGCCATGAACTGCCCTGTAGATCTGGCCCTCTTGGAATATCCTCTTTCTAATTCCTGTGTTCTTCTCCTCTACCTCTGATTTTCCATTTTCTGTTCAAAAGCTTGGATCCTCGCTATGTCCATATCTTTGTTCAAAGCAGCAATAGTATAATCTCTAACCAAATATGGATTTAGCCTATCCACATATTGATGAACTCTGTCATCCATAGTAGCTACAACATTAGGAGCATATCTCGACAAGGAATTAAATCGGAGACTGTACTCCCTCACGCTCATATTCCCCTGATGAATATTTAAAAACTGATCTGCACGGGCCTAACGAATCTCGAATGGAAGTTAATGATCAAGAAATGCCTCTTTGAACTCTTTCCAAGTAGCTGGGGGTGCATCAATACCCCTAGATCATTTCTAGTGCTCGTACCAATATATAGCCTTCCCTTTAAATCTATACGCCACTAACTCCACTGTCTCTCTACCCATAACATGCATAATATCTAAGTCCCTTTGAATTTGATCAATAAAGTCCTGTGGGTCCTCGTTAAGATCTGATCCAGTAAAAGTGGGAGGATCCATCTTAAGAAAATCCTGTGTTCGAAGGCTAGCCACCTTATCAGTACCACTAGGACCCGTGGTAGGAATGGCTTGCCCTTGAGCTTGCCCAGTAACTATACGAGTCAAAAGTTGCACTGCATTTCTAAGATCTTGATCAACGGCATTAATAGGTGGCTCTGGGGATATAGTTCTCCTCCCCCTTATTTCTTCTGGAGTGGAAGAAGTTTATGATGCATGCTCAGCTGGAGCCTCACTTTGATTAGCTGGTATAGTGAGTGACTTACTAGTCCCCTCTCCGGCATCCATATCTACTTGCTTACCGGTATTCTTACTTCTGGTAGCCGGCATCATTACTATAATAAGAGAAACAAACAGGTTCAGTGGTCAACTATGACTTCATATACGATATAGGCTCTTTCGCACTAACGAAGACATAAAGAAAAGAAACAATTCCTAAATGTCCATAGCCTCCTGTTTATAGATGCGGTGCACGACACACCGATAAACAAGACACTACATAGACATGGCTTTGTAGCCTCACTAGGATGAATTTCTCTGATACCACTTTTGTCACGCCTCAAATCCTATTGGGAAGGACTGGCACCCGTAGCCGAGGAGGCTCGGGAGAACCAGCTCATAACCTTATACTTCCCATGCATACCTCTATGACAACCTGAAATTCGAACAGTATCATGTCGCATATAAAAGGAAATAATCACCTATATAAGCTCGAGCACACACATATATGTATATACAATACTTGGCCTTTGGAGCCATCACGCCTATTAACAAAACACCACCTTGACTATACATTAGGTCTACAAAGCCTCTAGACAATACACAGAATTTAACTAAGGTCGGGACACACCCCGCCATATAACTAACTTCTATGCAATACCAAAAGTGACTGGATATGACACGAAAAGACCCAAAGCAAACTGGATCTCACCAAAGCAGCTGGATATCCTAGCTCCTACTTGTGCGGTGTATGAGCTGAGGTACCTGTGCCTGCAGCATGAAATGTAGGTCCCCCGTGGGGGACGTCAGTACGAAATATGTACTGAGTATGTAAAGATGTAGATAATCACATATGATATAGGAACTCAATAAAAATCAGAAACAAGTGAATAAATCGTTATAGGAGTGGACCACACTTACTAGAACTTGTGACAACCTGTACATTGTATTTATTCAATCACTTTACCTTCGTTCTTATCATCTTTGTAATCATTACTGTACTGTACTGTGACCATTAGGCTGCCTCCAGCACATATCAACTGGGACCGACCCATGATAGGCTTATGCCCCTGGGATACCACCCATAAATACATAAATAGGGATCAACCCATGATAGACTTATGCCCCTAGGATACCACCTGATAAGAGAGAACTTCCATCACTTAGTTCAATTAATCTTTGAGATTGTTATTTCGGTCGCCACCACATCTTTGATACTTTGAAACAATGATACATCAATAAGAGACATATAAATAGACCATCAATGCAATAACAATGAAGTAAGAACTCATTGGCACATCAATGAAGTATTTTGGAGTCATCAATGCCATAACAATGAAGTAGGAACTTATTGGTATATCAATGAAATATTTTAGAGTCATTAATAGCACATGGATCTTGGTTTAGTAACCGGATACCTTCTGACATTCATTAGTGCAATAAACATGTAAGATTTGGAAGACAAGTAAGTATTGGAATCTCTTGATATCTTGTAGGGTGGAAACAAGTTCATTGGTAATGTAGGACATCATACAAAACCATTATGGATCACATGTTATTAAATAACTTTGAAAACTTTCTTAATAGAACAATTGTTCACTTTCATGCCAAAGATATGGTCTAGAGTATGCTTTACATACCTAACTGTCAACCTTCAATACTAGTCCCAAATGGACTTCCCGTCTTTTCGGATTACTTATCTACAATAAACATATATTGCAATCTAGTATTAGCAACCAAACGTCACAATTCAATTATTTGAATTCACCAAACTAGTGGTTGAGTTGTAAGCCTTAATTACACCATAAAGGGGGTCACTTTAACCCTCTTATACTCCAATTACATTCATATGCCATGCATATTGATACAACATCCTCCAATATCAAGTTTGGATTCATTTATACTTCCAACTAATCCATTAAACCAAATTGAGCCATAGACATAAATAATCATCAATTCAATAGTATATCACCATATCCACCTTCCATAACTCAATTACCATATCCACCTTCCACATTTAAATACAAGCAAACCATGCAAAATAGTCTGTCACCCTATTTCCATCATCTTTCAATAACAACCAATACATATAATCCTCTATCACACATATAGATATGGAAAAGAATAAGGCAAACAATATTCATACATTAGAATTCACCTCTTGATTATGCAATCCTGTTTGCACAAATAATAGGTGCCGTTCGAAGCTCTCGAGATGACAAACGCAGTTATCGGATTACTTTGGAATTTCTACGGTTGAATCAAAAGTAATTTAAAGGTCAAATTTGTCTAGGGTTTGTTCTTTCTCAATGATTGATGATGAAAATAAGTTTTTGAACTCATATACATGTATATATACACATATTCCCGTCCATAATATAATAGGAAATGACCAAAATGCCTTTAAAATTTAAATAATGGCAAATATGTCCTTTGGTGGATTGTTTTGATAAGCAAAAGTAGATTGACCATAACTCTTTCCTCCAATATCAGATTTGGGTAAAATTGGTATCGTTGGAAATATAATTCAAAGGGATTTTATTTCATATAAAGTAGGCCACCCAGTTTGTTCTGTGCAAGGAGTTATAGTCGTTTGAAGTTGACCCTAAAATTCTATTTTGAGAGGCTGAAGTAAAACGGGTATAACTCCTTACTCAGACGTTGGATTTGGATGAAACCAATTGCATTGGAAAGAAGACTCAAAGATATTTATTTTCATAGGTCTAATCTCTCCCATTTTATTATATTAAGGGAGTTATGATCGTTCAAATTTGACCCAAAAAATTGGCTGGTCTCAGTAGTTTGTGTGCAGGAAATTTTCCTGCATATTTACTATTTCCAAATATCTTGGCCACCGTTTTATAGTTTCAAAAGTGCTCGATTATATCTGAAACCTATCCGTTTTTGGAATCTTTATATCTTTGGAAAGCTTATTCAATAACCTTCGCATGGAACCATCGACGGGAAAATTTCGGTATAAATAAAATAAAAAAAATTAATTTCATATAAATAAGACCAATACATGTACTTGAATACGCCAATACATGTACTTGAATACGGGGTGTTACATCTTGATAGCGAGGGTTGATGGAAGAGCTTCCTATTAGAGAAGGAGTATGTCGGTTAGATGATTACCTCCCACAGTTTTGGTTTTAGATTCAGTCTCAGTATAGAACTTAGTTCAGCTCTACAGAGTTCAAGACTATCAGATATAGTCATTTAGTTCAGTACGAAACTTAGTATAGTTCCACAGAATTCAAGGCTGTCAGATACAGTCATCCAATTATCAGTAAATTCAAACCTCAGTTAATCAAAATTCAGATTCAGTATCCAGTACTACCATGTTTTCAGTTACAGTTTACGCACTCATGTATGTACCCTTACTCAGTCATACTCATGTTATTCAGTTATTATTGTGCATGCATATGAGCCCATGCATATCAGCCTACTTTACTAAGCATACCAGTATATTCAAAGTACTGATGCATGCTTTTCTTTGCGCTATGATGTCTTATATCATAGGTTCAGACGCACGGGCTTTTGAGCATCCTTAGCAGTTCGTAGCGGTGAGTCCTCATAGTTTGAGGACATGCTTATTATTTATAGTACTTCAGTTTTATTTTAGTAGATGGAGTTAGTTGGGGGCTTGTCCCATCAACTCCACAGTTCAAACAGCTAAAGACTTTTTTAGACTAGAGTATTTTTCAGACAGTTGTTCAGTTTTTTAGTACTTATATTCAGTTTTGTTATTTTAATACCGCATTTAGAGTTATTTACAGATTTGAACCTTACGGCAAGTTTTTACCTATTTCTGCATAATTATAGTATTATTACTCAGTTATTGTAGCAGGTACCAGTCATGGGTTAGCTTGTGGTCCTTTAGTATTATGAGCACCGTGTAGCATCTGAGGTACAGACTCAGGGCGTTAAAAACTCGGTATCAAAGCCTGAGGTTCAACAGAGTCCTAGAAAGTCTGAAAGTCGCATCTAGCAAAGTCTTGCGCATGGGTGTATTGTGCGCCACACTTATGGACAAGAGGCTATGAGATGTTCTAGGAAAAGTCTCCCTTCTTTCAGTATTTATTTCGTGCGAGTGAGCTTGAGGTCCAGTTACACTCTCTTTCTAATCCTAGCTTCTTTTTTATTTACAGAACATGCCTCTAAAGAGGAATCAGGGAAGAGGAATAGCAGACCAGTCAGCCCCTCAGCCCATCTATCCATATCCTTTGGGTGAGCATGTCTCCTATGCAGAGTTTAGAGCAACCTTCACCACCCTAGCTCATTCTATGGCAGACCAGAATGAAAGACCAGAAGCTATTTCAACAAACCCAGTGGCCAATACTACTGCTGCTAGGATTCAGTACTTCACTCGAATGAACCCTCCATCTTTTAATGAGTCAAAGTTAGATGAGGACTTTCAGGAATTTCTTGACCAGGTTTATAAAGTCACAGATATCATGGGAGTAAATTCCAGTGAGAGTGCTGAGTTAGCTTTCTATTAGCTACAAGATGTATCCCATACGTGGTTTAAGTAGTGGAAGGTAGACATGGGTACAGTTGCAGAGCCCATAGAGTGGAAAGAGTTTTCTATAGCCTTCTTAGATAGATTCTTTCCCTTAGAGCTGAAAGAAGCCAAGGTATTAGAGTTCATTAATCTCAGGCAAGGAAATATGAGTGTGAAAGAGTATTCCCTCAAGGTCACTCCATTAGCTAGGTATGCTCCCTATGTAGTAGCAGACAATAGATCTAGAATGAGCAAGTTTGTGTCTGGGGTATTGGTAGAGTGGTTAAGGAGTGCAGGACTGCAATGTTGATTAAGGAGATGGACATATCTAGGCTCATGGTCCATGCTCAATAGATTGAGGAACAAAAACTTAAGAAGAGGGAGAGAGAAAATAAGAGAGCCAGAACAGGTAGCTTTAGTTTTGCCTAGCCAAGGTCAGAGGATGGTAACCATTATCAGTTTAGTCAGAAGTTTTCATCCACAGTTCCATCTTCAACTAGTACACCGGTACCAAGGTTCAGGAATGACAGTCATGATGGTACGCCAGGCTCCAAAACTTAGAGTAGTACAAGCGGTATTAGTACTAATCCATTTTGCAAAAAATATGGTAAGAATCATAAGGGTATGTGTAGAGCCGACAGTGATGTGTGTTTTAGATATGGTGAGTTAGGTCACAGAGTTCGGGACTGTCTTAAGGCTGGTCTACAAAGTCAAAAAATTCGTCCTTTAGCTCAGTCCGATCGCCTGAATCAGTAGGGTACCACTCCCAGTGCTGCCAATGGGAAGCTCCCTCTAGATAAGATTGGGAAAGTTCTCTTGATTCGATCACGGGTACATTACAGACCTCTCATTTACATGTTTGTGTCTCATTAGATCTAGGAGTTTTTCTGTCTTTTATTACTCCTTGTATAACAGTTAACTTTAAGGTCAGACCGTATATTAACAAAACCTTTCTTAGCCTCCACCCAGTGGGTCAGTCTATCATAGCCCGATGGGTATACAGGAACTATCCGATTGTGATATCTTAGGAAGTCAGGCTTTCAGATTTCAATAGTAATATTAGTATGTGTAAAAAAGTAATGGGTAGGAATGATGCCCAACCCGTCTTTACCTCAGTTTAAAGCTTGTACTTCAGTCATCACGATACCTATGCACGCTTTACATCTCAGCTCCATGAACTCAACTTATATTCATTCACTTTCCACAAAGTTGTGTGCATTTTTAGTTCCTAGTGTGAGGAGCTCCAGTTCACTCAGTAGTACAAAGTATATTTCATGAAATCGTGAACTTCAAACTCAGGTCATCCAGCTCATGACTTATGCACTCATGCATTATAGTATGTTTAGTCCCAGTTACCATACCAATCATAGTCTCAGTTATAGTCTTAGGTATAGTGTCAATCTTAGTCCAGTAATCAGATCAGTAACTCAATTCAATTTTAGGTTTGCTTGACCATAGCATACAGTTATCAATTATTCAGTTATTAGTATTTCAGTACCTCTGTTTATAGACTATTTCATAATCATGTTATACATTTGGTCTTACATTCTTAAATAATACAGATTTTTTTCATAAATTCATGCTTAGTTATCTTATGTTACCCATTCAGTCCTTACCTCGTGTACATAACACTCTATAGTTTTAGTCACATTATTCAGACTATGTACAGTTCAGTCTTACATACCCAGTATTCAGCTATCAGTCATCCAGTTAATCGGATAAGTTACTATGCTTATGCATTCATACACAGTGCCCATGTGAACATTTTTCAGTAATACTAGGTGAAGTGTCGTACTAAGGTGGAGAGTATAGTTGAGAATAATTTTTTAGTATGAGTTAGTCTGTAAAGACAGTAATTTCGTATTAGCAGTCAGACAGACAAGTTTATGTGGTGTGGTTTCCACCTTTCCATCTAGTCGCCCTGTTCGAATGTCTCGAGAATGTAACTATTCTAAGATGGACCAACCAGGTAGTTACGTGTTCAGCTCAGTTCATGTATCATGTCTCAGTTTTAGATCCTACATATTTAGTCATGATTCAGTTCGTAGGTGCCTGTGCATTACCTCAGTTTTTTCTCAATATCTCAGCCAAGCCAACATTCTTCGAGGGATATAAGGTCCTAAGGGGGATATACACTATAATCCCAAGATTTTATGTCCTAAACCTCCCAGTTATCTTCATGTAACGAATCCAGTATGGTGTAGTAGGTATTTATAAATTGGCCCTCAAGTTCTAATCTCAATCGTAAGCCATGTATTCAAGGGGCTCAGTTTAGTTCACGACATCCAATTCAGTTCACGATATTCAGTTCATGTACCATGTTCTAGTCTCATTTATGTTCTCATGTTCCCGTTCATGTATACTCCAGAAATAATCTTGAGTTTATCAGTATTTTTTAGTTTAAGTAATAGTTTCCATGAACCTACTCAGTTTCATATTCACATTTAAGTTACAAATTTGGTATTAGTTACCATTGCATGTTCAGTTATATGCTCATGAGCCAGTTCAGTCATGTATCCATGTATCAGATATGCGTGTTCAATATATAAATCTAGTTTATCAGTAATCCCAATTATGCATTCACGAAATATGCTTATCTATATCCATGCATCAGATATGCATGTTCAGTATGATAATTTAGAATACCAGTAATATCAGCCATATAGTCATGTTCCAGATGTTCATGCCCGGTAAGTAAATCAGTCTCTCAGTATTGTCAGTCTCAGTAGTCTTATTCGAGGAAAAATGTTCCCAAGGGGGAAATAATGTAAGACCCCATGAAATCCTAAGCTTAATTTCATCCTTTAGGCTTTTCAAGGGGTCCCAGACTTTGAATATTTTAACTAAGTACTCAAACTTAGTGTCATTTCAACCTACAAAGGTTGCCAATCTTATTTCGCAACCTTTACGCCCAATAAATGTTAATGTTTATGTTGATTCATGATCCAGAATGTTCATAGGTATTTCCGGACAAGTTTTGGATTTTTCGAACTTCATTTGAATCTCCTTTGAAACCCCAAAATAGTGAATCAACGCGATCTTGGCACGCCACATCGACTATCACGTTGATTATTATTTTCCCTAGCTACCAGTATCCAATTCTAGTGAATAGATGCGAATATAGCACAATGAGTTGGCTATCGCGTTGATGCCATTAATGCACCGCGTCGACCTGCGCGTTGGTAACCTAGTTTTCAGTCATTAAAAAACCGTGTTCTTGGGGGTATTTAGGTCTTTTTTCCTTGACCCTCAGACCCCAAAACACGAAATTAAATTCTCTATAGAGAAAATATAGTCATTCTTTCTCAAATTTGCTCAAGAACAATACCCTAGAAGATCCAATTTTAAATCAAGAACTCAAGATTCAACCACAAGCTTTAGGAAATTCTTCAACAAAGGTATGTGAAGTGTTCATCCAAGGGTTCCTTCCACCCTTGGAGTCCAAGAATCTCTTTTGAACTTTAAGTAATTGATTTGATGATTTCCATGATTGGAATTAAAGTGTATCCATGATTGCGATTTGGATTAAGTTCCTATTTCTTGATTATATATATATCTCATGTGAAATTGTTCATTATGTGTGTAGATTCATGTGAATCTATGATAAACCCTTGACTTGTGAAATTAGAGATGAATTATGATGCTCACATATTGTTCAATACTATGTGCATATACTATGCTCACCAAGTGCTAATAAATTGTCCATGTGAACTATTAAGAGAATGAAATCATGTCAAGTTAGCTTATGTGCAAGTTATATCATACAAGCGTTTGTCAAAATGCCCCAATGAATGAATGAATGATGATCAAGTTCATAGTTTACATGTTTTATGTTATGCCATGTCTCTTAATTTATGCTATCGAGTCTTGAGGGTACTTGTACCCGATAATTTAGCTGATTACATAGAGCCATGGTTAGTTATAGAACAGTATCAGTCACGACACGATCAGTAAAACTTTTAGTCAATTACAGAACTTAGAAAAAACTCAGTAGAATCAATACTAGTCCAGTCTAATTCAGTATCCAGTTCAAACCTCGGTAAACTCCGTCAGCAAACAGAATTCAGTAGTATTCCATTAGCCAATGGAAATCAGTGAACTCAGTTTGGTTCAGCTAAACAGTAATCTTAGTAACTGTTTAGTCTAGCCTAGTACAGACTAGAAATTAGTTCAGTGTCTATTCAGTTGGGAGTAGGATTCAGCACTGAGTTAACACAGGGATGGGGGCATTTCTATCAGGAGAGGGTTTGGCCCTTAGTAGCGATCCCTGTGTTACAAAACTAGGTAGCCAACGTAGGTTGTGGTATCTTCCTGCTAGAGATTATGAGTCTTTATACTTCTCATCTGAGTTATCTTGCCAGCGAGGGTTGACGGAAGCCTGTCAGAGAGGGTTAGCTTACAACTTATCCTAACTCGTGATACGGTATTGACACCCTTCCAACTGGGTTATAGGTTGGACCCCAAATCAGTTAGAGAAGGGGCATGTCGGTTAGATGATTATCTCCCACAGTTTTAGTTTCAAATTCAATTTCAGTATAGAACTCAGTTCAACTCTACAGAGTTCAGGACTATCAGATACAATCATTCAGTTCAATAACCCAGTATAGTTCCACAAAATTTAGGGCTGTCAGATACAGTCATTTGATTTTTAGTAATATAGTATCAGTAAATTTAGATCTCAGTTAATTAGTATTCAGATTCAGTATCCAGTACTATTATATTTTTAGTTACAATTTATGCACTCATGCATGTATCCTTACTCAGTCATACTCATGTTATTTAGTTATTATTGTGCATGCATATTAACCCATGAATATCAGCCTAATTCACTGAGCATACCAGTATATTCAAAGTACTGACGCATGCTTTTCTTTGCATTATGATGTCTTATATCATAGGTTCAGACGCACGGGCTCCCGAGTATTCTTAGTAGTTCAGATTCTCAGCTTTCAGAGTAGTGGTGATTCCTCATAGTTTGAGGACATGCTTATTATTTACAGTACTTCAGTTTTATTTTAGTAGATGGAGTTAGTTGGGGGCTTGTCCCATCAATTCCACAGTTCAAACAGCTAAAGGCTTTTTTAGACTAGAGTATTTTTCAGATAGTTGTTCAGTTTTTTAATACTTATATTCAGTTTTGGTATTTTGATACCGCATTCAGCGTTCTTTACAAATTTGAACCTTATGGCATGTTTTCACCTATTTTCGCATAATTATAATATTTATTACTCAATTATTGAAGCAGGTACCAGTCATTGGTTAGTTTGTGGTCCTTCAGGATTATGAGCACTGTGTAGCATCCGGGGTACAGACTCGGGGCGTTACACCTAACTTGATTCCTGTACTATCATCTCCCCTTTAGATTAAATCTATTATTCTAAGTCTATGGACCTTTATAATAAAATCTAAACTAAACTGCAATCACTTTACTACAGAGATCAGGATATAATCATACACATAAATAATAAACTCTCCCTGAATGACTATATCTTAAAGTGCAAAACCTGATGCTTGTACTTCCTTCTGAGATATAACTCTTAACTTTATATAGCCCTAATAATTGTCATATAATAAATTAAACACTTACTAACTTAAAATCTTCTAGAGTATCACCTTACCCTGAGTTCGCACTTTTCCTTCTAGAATTTCAAACTCTTGTTAGCTTAATCATCCACAATTAAAACTTAGATTCTAACACTTAACATGGATATTAGTTTTAAAGAACTATACTAACTTAGTACTACTGGATAGGAATCATGAAACACTAACCCACTCAAAATTTTATGAACATACCCAACCTTAATATGCTTCTCTATTTTTGTGGTCACTGCCTAATCTGTATCCTGACTAAAGCATTAACATACTCTAACTCCACTTAATTTTTAATTCTCTCTCAAAGTAATATTAAACAATCTACACAATACCTTTCTAGCTCCATGGATACATAATATACTAAATCCAGATAAACACTATCCCTACTTTACTGCAGCTAAACTTCTAGGCTTATGCTTCTAACTCTAGGTCATACGACAATAGGATTCTTAGAAGGGATCTAAGGGCACATCTGAGTTTTGCCCAATGCATGATTTTTATTAACATGAGAGAACTTTTTCAATGATTGGAACTTACAGGCGCTGATGGGATCCTTTCAACCTCTCATGCAATCTCATAAATATATTTAGGGTCTGCCTGAGAAAACACTATTGGTAGGAATTTAAGCTTGACTATTTCTATTACCTCAAAAATAAGGTAGAGTTGGCATGAATGGAGAAATGTAAAAATCTATATAAGTTTCTTAGAGAACATCTCTACTACACGATCTGAGATATGAAAGAAGGGAAATGTAAGAATCGGTATAAGTTTCTTAAAGAACATCTCTACTACATAATCTGAGATATGAAAGAAGGGAAATATTTTTTAAATGCCATGTAGCATCTCAAAGAAAAGTACAAATGACTCCGTACCGTTCCACAAGATTCTAATAGACACGGCCTCATAGCCACCCTAGGACACTTTAACTTTGTGCTCTGATACCAAGTTTATCATGACCCAAGACTACCCATAATCATAACATGGTGCTTAGAACCATAAGTAATCCCAAGCTAACCCATTTACTAGCATGATGCTTGATAAACTGATTTAAAATACATATAAAAGCTAAATTTGTTTAGCGGAAGCATAATAATGAGATAATCTAAATAAATATGATATTGGAAAATTTACAACATGATAAATATGAAGAAGGAACTAAAATTACATATAATGACTCTGATTGTGTATCTATGAAGCCTCTACTATACTGACTATAGGTAGTCGGGACATGACCTTAACTATCCCAAATCAATACATACAAATAATAAAATACAATACAAGAACTGTAACTGATTTGACTCCTTAAAATAATAGAACCCATCACCTATTGACCGAAAGCTTCAATCTATTTGACCCAGGTGTGTGGCTATATCTGGTACCTACATCATAAAGCAATGTATCCATAGACACATAAATGTGGTTAGTACTTTTGAATGTACTGAGTATGTGATATATGCACTAGTAATGAAAATACTTTAAACATGATTTAAAATTGAGGACATAAACTACTTGCTGAAATATGCATTTACAATAAATCTGTACGTAAAAATTGTAAGGCATGGTAAAATTCTAAATCATGAGCTAATACATTTCTATAAACTGGGTTGTGGTAGAAACATAAATACTATATCTAAATCTCAAGTTAAAGCTGAATATGTGATAAAACTATACTGAGGATCATGTATGAAAATGAGCATGGATGCATGAACTTGTAAAACGAATGCAAGACCATGCATAAACATACACTAAAATGATCTGAATAACTGAATAAATGATATATGGAACTTGGTCATGCAAACCTGAATTGATATAATCTGAATACTGAATTGAAATTGAGGGATCTAATATTTAATTGACATGCCAAAATTTGAGCTTATAGGGTTCCAACCTGTATCCCTAGTTAGAAGGGTGTTAGTATCTTGCCAAGGGTAACAATATTGGCTGTGTGGATCCACAAAAATAATGTCCCAAAGGACTAGGGGGTCACCCTCTATTGGCAGGAGACCCCTAAGAAAGTATCAACCCTGTACTGGCAGGAAGACCTTTCATAACCTATGGTAACTATGTAGCATAAGAACTTAGGGATTTCTACTAAAGGCCTCACCCTCTCTTCGTAGGTGAACCTTTATTCCTAGATTTGTTTGGTGCTATGTTCTACTTTCAACTGAAAAACACAAAAATATAACTGAAACAGGAACTGATAACTGATTTGCTTAAGTCATGGTATTCTTAAAATAACAATGCATGTATAATCTATAGTAATCATGAACATGCAAACTGATTATGTATGATTTCCTAGGTATCGGGTGTTATAACCCACCAGCTTTATTCATAATAACATTAACCGATACTAAGAGAAAATTCATAATTTAGGCCTCAAAACTCAACAACTTGTAATAATAAGAAATTCATGATTTTGAACTTGGGAAGATGTTATTATTATGAGAAAATATGTATTCATAGTTTAATTAAAAAATAAACTAAAGAAATTTGGGAAAACACATATTTGACCTGGATCCTAAAACTGAAAGGGTTAATAGTAGTCTTTACCACTTATTCCCACTCAACATTCGTGCATCTTATCTTGTTTTGAATGGATAAATGAGACATAATTGCAATTAAATGCACTAATATCCATTTTTTCCAGGCATAAAGTTAAGGAGATATAAATATATGGATTGGAGCTTAAAATGATCGAAAAGGGAGCAAGAAAGTGCAGCTGAAGACCTGGAGTAGAAGAGCCTCAATTACCCGATCATAGTCTGCTGACCACGATTGTGTTAGTCAAATAGTGTAAATCAACCATGGTTGCATAAGTTTATTGCGGCCATGGATACCGTGGTCTTGTCCAAGCTGGTGTGAGTGCGGCTTAGCGAAAGAGTTCAGCCTAAGGGAAAATCTGGAAATGAATGTGACTAATCCAAATTTGGACAAAAAGACTCAAACCCTAGAATTATGGATCATATTCCATCTTACCCAATTTTATAGGTTATCTTTTGAGTTCATCGTCTCCATACTTGGAGAAGAAAATATTGTATAAATGTTGGGTGAAAAATACATTGGAGACCTTCTAAAAGAGGAATAGGTCACTTCCATTGTTGATTTTTGGGAGTCCAAAGTATGAAGTAACATTAACTTAGGATTCAAGAAATCATTTCAATGGATATTATAGGTATATATTTGCTTATTTACCTTATGTGTAGCTAGATCTCCCTCTTGGGGTTATATGCAAATAGGGGTTAAAGTGTGCATGGGTTGTTATTGTTAGCCTATATTTTGTAGTTCATACTTATGGGTTTTATCATTGCTATGCTAACTTAGTTTGGATTTGTGGGTGAAATCCCCAAATACCCACATAGGTTTGGTGAGTGAAAGCTCCAAACTCTAGAAAGCTCAAGGCCATCTTCAAAAGAAGGGTTTTGGGTAAACTTCAGGAATCCACATCATCCTTAAAAGAGGGATGTGCAGACCAAAGCAATGATAGACAATTATGTGTGTAGTTTGCTAAATTTTCACTATCTTAGACATAAGGGTGATTGTGATGTTAACTATACCATGGGTATCATCCTAGAAATAGGGATGTCTAAATTGAGGTTTGGTTACCAAATATTGAACACATCCGTTAGGTATTCAAAAAAATCAATGGGTGAAAGTTTGGTGTTTTGTTGAAAGACTAGCATCAAAATCTATAACCAAACCTACATATATATGATCTACTAAAATAATGTCGACCATTAGCACTCACATGTCACTTCCCTTAGTAACACATAATCCCAAGATCCGTGCCTAATTTTTAGAACTCCAATTATTCATAGCCCCAAGTTTATACTAGAAAAACCTAAAAAGAAACATTAGTGTTGATACTTTGCTCACCCCCCATTTTTTTTTCTTCTTTTAATATTGGTTTGAATTTAAATTGTATCTATTATTTTGAATTAACTTGATTGCCACTCACATTGTTCCTCGTTGATTCAACCCCAACTCCTAAGTTGGGTAAATATATTAACGACAACTACCTTGCACTTATATTGACGTGTAGGTTGAGCGTTATAAAAAATGGTGCCGTTGCCGGAGAACAATTTGGCGTATTAAGTTAGTTTGGAATTTTAGCGTACTTGCTTGAATTCAAACTTGTAAATATTTGTTTGTGATTTTCTTTTGTAGGTAGATTTTTATTCTATTTTAGTTTTTTCTATGCCATTTTCTGATAAGTATGATGTAGGTAGTCGGGAATCCTATCATGATGATCCATGTCCAATTTATGACGGACCACACTTCAAGAGAGATTGAAACTATGCTCCCCAAAGAGAGATAAACCCACAATCTCGTTCCTATAGGGAGTATAGGTGTCCTTTATGTAGTGGTCGAAAAGGACATTGGGATGACTGTCCAAATGTCCCTCCCCCTATTATGCTAACCGGTTCGCTAGTTATTCTATTGAGCTTGATAGGTCTTATGATGAGAATAAAGAAGAGCAACATACCAAGTCTAATAACTTTGACACAAGGCTACTAGATATTTATGATTGGGTAGATACAACGGGGGAGAGTATACGAGAGATACATCAAGAGGCATTAGGATGGAAAAGTGTCAAGATGGAGGAAATAGGCAAAGAAGAAAAGCTTGAAACTACCACTACCTTGCCCATATCCCAAGAGGAGGTTTATTAAGTAGAGAAACCAAGCTATAATGATGAGATTGGTAGTGAAGACCCCTCGGTGACTTTCTAATCAACCAAATAATATGAGGAAGAAGAAGCCACAACAAAAGAAATAATACTAGATTCAAAAGAAGAATTAAGGAAAATCTCTTACGATGACTATAGTTTATTTTGGGAAGAAGGTGCTATAGAGGAGGCCATTCCAAAATTAGGGGTTGGACCTCATTCAACCCACTTTTCAACATTGTGCTTCAAGGATGTGATAAAAATCCATCCATCGAGACAAATGATGGATTGTGGGGAGACGATGTACGATTCCCACATTTTGGAATTTGATATTCCGAAAGAGAATATGGAACCCCATCTATCAAAGGCCAAGGAAATAACTTTCGATGTACCTAGAGTGGCCTATTTATGTGTATTCCTTTACACAAGGGGACAAGTTGTAAAATTAATGTGAAGTTGGGTTAAATGTTCAAATATTCAAAATGGCGAGATCGAAGCTTGCTTGCCATTTCCTTACCTCTTCTAAGCCTCATCTTGGAAGATCTGAGTCTTCTGTACTTCTGCTTCTCATTGCATAGATATTCAACTATTCTAAGTTAAGACACAAAGGAAAATAGTCGAGGCATCGTGCCACAACGTTAAAATAAGCACTCGATGGGAGGCAACCCATCACACCACTCAAAGTAGAGTACATTTTATTTTTGCATTTATTTATGCATAATACATGAGATGTTAGTACTAGGAGGAATATTGAAGGAACTTGAAGAGAGAAAATGTGTGAAATTGGCAAGTTTGGATTGAGCAAGAAATACAGGAGACCTAATTGTTTAGTGTTATTTACCATGACTGCGGTCCATGCCACTACGATCGCAATGGTTATGTGACCACAATCATAAAATTAGGACCACAATCTTGGTCAAATCAGTTTAAATGACCATCCGAATGACACTTTTTCACTCGCACCTCTCTCAATTTCTCTCAATATTCTCTCGATCTCTAGGCTTTGTGTTGCACCCCCAAGTATCATTCCAATTTATTTGCATCTCTACACCTGGTATGTTCTCTCAACATTCTTGATTTTGGTGTAGCTGCATGCATAGAACTTGAAGTGTTAGCAAAGGCCTGATATTGTGTTTTTATTACTGAATGCATATTTGTTTGTGATTATTGCTGTGGTTAGCTGTTGTTGTTGGTGCTCACACAATTGGGGAAGTCTTGAGTACCCAGAATTAGGCCTAAAAATGCTTAATAAGAAGTGTGCACCTTGTGTTTGATTTAATTCCCCAATGAGTTCAATTTGTATTCTTCCAAGTTTGGGGCCATAATCGCTCATTCTAGGCTTAAATTTCTTGCTTATAATGTTGATATGCCTAGTTGAAATAAAGAGTTGGGGTTAAAATACTTTTGAGCATTGTGCAGAATCTGTCACCTAAGTTCTTAGGTATCGTGATCGTGGCACCACGGTTGTGGTCAATGCTCCACAATCGCCATACCTGAAGGCGGTGTCTGCAGAAACCAAAATTTCTGCACATCTATTTCTGCCCCCAAAACCCTCTATAACAATACCACATGAGTTTATATGTTTGATCTAGCATGTTCTTGTTATGATAATGCTAATGATGGGCTGAGTTGCATTGGTTACAGGTTCTCAACCTCAGAGATGAGAGATTTTGATGACACCAGGTTCATGGCCACATAAAGCCAACACCTCTACTATGTGGATTTTCATAGGACTAAGTTACTCCCTAAAAGGGGTATTAGCCTAGACAAGGTGGAGGAGAAGCTCTCAGAATTACATGCTTGACTCACTACGACCCGGTGGATGTGCTTTTCCTCAAACCCCTGCTATGCAAATGAGCACTGGGTATGTGAGTTCTACGCGAACCTCAGCATAGTTTCTCTCATAAACCCAGTAATGATGATTTGAGGTAAGTAAGTAAACTTCGGAGAAGAGTGGATCAATAAAGTATATGGGCTGATAGGTACAGACATGGAGCAGTTGCAGGCAAGAGCATGTGAGCCAGGGACCTAGATGACAAACATTTTATATCCTGGAAAAGTAGTTCCTTGGGATATCACCAAGAGAGATATTTTGATGAATGACTTCACGGTAGAGGCCAGGCTTTAGCTAAACATCATATGCAACCAAGTATCTCCATACACCTATATAATCGTTGTCACAGATTTGCGAGCTCAGATGATGGCTTGCATCTTATCTGGAATCCCTCTTACTATAGGCAAGATTATTCTTTCAGAGAGGTAGTATTTCAAAAATTATGGAGGTATGCATCTTCTTTTCCCTTCCCTTATTATTAAGATTTGCAAGAGGGCAGGAGTGGAGTACGCTGTAGATACTTTAGTGCACCTAGGTCCCCACATCTTCCCACTTAAATTTAGGGGTGAGGGTGCCCCGGGATAAAGCAAGAAGAGGAAGGCAGACTCTAGCTAATCGACCCAGGAGTACACAAACTCTTGTAGACCTATATCAGTTAACCCCCTCAATGATATATTAGGTCAAATGTGAGTGATTAGAGAGCTATTGTAGAGATTGCCTCAGGGACTGGGATAGTCCTCCACTGCTTACCACTCGTACATATACCAATCAGACTATGAGAAATATAGGGAGAAGCAAAAGAAGAAGAATGCCACTATTTCCAAGTTGGAGAGGCCTATTTAGCCTTAGCCGAAGCACACAGGGACCTCAAATACACATATGAAAAGATGGTAAAGAGAGAGAAAAAAAGATATATGTTCTTTAATAAGCTTTGGAAAAGGGTAAAAGGCATCTTAAGGTGCCTAATCCCAATCATAGACTATCTTCACCAAGGTTGGATAGTGAAGATGAGGCCCCTACAGATTGGTCTGCTAATAATGCTGATGGTGATGGTGTAGAGTCAGTAGGAGAGAGTAGCTCTTGATGTAGATTTAGGGAGATCCCTTTTTCTCTTGCTTTATTACACATGTAGTGAGGACAGTGCATTCTTTTTAGTTGGGGATGCCCCCAAATTTGTATAATTTTGATAGTGTGTTACTGGATATTTCTTTTTATGTTGTTGTTTTGGGATGACATTCTGGATATTACTTTGTTTTTGTTTTGGCATGCTACATCTTTGGGCACTCTGATGGTGCCCAGGTTTTATGGATTATCATGGTTTTCTTTTAGTTTTAGTTTTCTTCTTACTGTATTTCTATTTGGATTTTGATGATACATGACTAGCTTTTCCCTATGATAGATTGAGTGATGACATTCTTAAGGGTAAAGCGTCATGTTTGGGTTTTGAGACATAGGTGCAGGGGAATTTTGAGTATCTATATCATAAATATCATGAATGCAAGGGAAGTTTGAGTACCTGTGGCTTTGTAAATTGTAAATTTGGGATCATGATATACACCATTGGTGAAGTCTTAGTAGCCATATGGAACAAACCTCAACTGAAACTAAATTAATCTCTTGCTGAAAATCTTAAACGTTGAAATCTTAAAACCAACACCTTGAATCCAAAATAGAAAGAAAATGGACAAGCCTCTACTTCTAACTAGAGAGCCAATGGGACAAAACTTTACTGACTTGAACTAAACTGAAATCGAATGATTAAAACATTCATCAATATCAAAGTCTAAGAAAAATAGGTACTCAAACTATGAGGACTTGTCAAAGTCAAGATATAGGTGGAGATGCTCAAAATCAATCAAGCTTCTAGAACTTATCACTAGGACCTACATTATGAGACAATGTATTACATAGACATATATGTGAATCAATACTTCTAGAATGTACTGAGTATGTGGAGGTAAATGCATAAGTAAACACAGTAACTCAATATTCATATAAACTTTTAATTTATGCATGCCAAGGGTAAATGACTAACCTTAGCTTGATAACTAAAAGCTGAAAATCATAAATCACGAATAATAAAGCATACTGTATAAATATTGTTAGCCATAACACTTAGTTCTAAAAGATGTACTATTATCCTTTTTTTGGGAGATTCAACTAATCGATACAAACCATGTGAGCTATCATGGAGTTCAACGTATCACACCCACGTTGGTAGAGCTGTTCTACCCTTGCCATCAGAATAGAACCTAACTAGAGTGATCACTATACTTAACCAATATTGGGACTTAAACCTATGGTGAAATGTAGTTCGGGGGCATGTGACCTTGGCCTCATACCCAACTCGGTGCTAAATACTACTCCCATATTACTTATATACTGGTTCTTTAGGAAATCCACTTTAAATAGCATAAGGCTTTATAATGAAAACCAGTTATGCTTCTCTTTACTTTAAATTATAATCAAAATGAATAAATGTGGATTCCATCTCTTAGCTGCGGATCAAAAGATCAATTCTTGCTTTAAATCTTGATAATAGCTTGTCATAGAATGCTTAAAACATAATTTTCTTGAAGTATCAATACTCAAACTTAGGGCTTAGAACCCATTCATTTAAACTCATGTCAATTCATAATAAAGTGTCATGCTCAGTATAATTCTTGAAATATTCCAACAATAACAAGTCAAGATAGTGCAATCTCATTCATAGTATACATAATGTAAGTTAAAAACATAAACATAAGCACTTCTTGATATACTTAAAGCTTTAAATATCATAATAATCACATGATCCAAGAATATATAAACTTGGGTTTGAGCCCTACTCCAAAACAATTAAATAAAATCTTAAAATCATTCAATTTGGGCACAAGGGTCAAAGGATACCCTTGTTCATAACCCCACAAGGATACCCTTGTTCATAACCCCACATACCTTATTAGGATGAATTTGATGTAGAAGCTTAACTTTGAACGCGTTGAAATGTTGTTGAAGGATCTTTATTGATGCTCTTCGATTAAGAGCCTTAAATTCTTGATTATCTTAAAGAGGATGTGAAGGAGTTTTTGAGTTCTTAGAATTAGTCTAGGGCTTCTTGGAGAAAAAATTGATGGAGAATGGGTGTATAATGCTTAAATCGACGTCCAATCTTATGTTCTTACGACTTGGGGTGATGGTAAATGACCTAATTGCTTCTCTAGAGATTAAAGTCACAATTGGAATGCCGTTTGGGGGCTTGGCACAATGCGATGACAAGATCACTGCTATACCCAACGCGACGTGGTGGAATCACCTTTAGTTGCTGGAATTTAAATCCAAACACGACCTAAAGCTCATCCAAAAATTCTGAAACTTCCCTGAGACATGCTTCTTACACGCTCGTCCAAAAATTCTGAAACTTCCCTGAGACATGCTTCTTGCACACTTGAACATGAATCAAATAAAAAACTATCATCTCAGAACCCAAAAGGTCAACCTAAAAATCCTCAAAGTTAAGAAGTCAAAATAAGGCTAAGTTTTCAACACTTAACTAAATTTTCATGTTCTAAGTCTCTTATGCATGCATTATGAGATGAAATGAACTAAGAACGTATGGAGTATTACAATATCTCCCCCTTAGGAATATTCGTCCTCAAATGAGATTGACTAAGCTGAGGATACTGGAAAGATTTAGGTCTTATACTAAACATGCATAACTGACACTTGACTACATGACTGAACTGATTAGTGCATGCATGAGATGTCATGAATGTGATTAAATATAGTTGGAATTGAAAGTGGAAAAAGATATAATCTAAGTAAAACTTATTACCTTAAGCCGAGTCTAAACTTACGGAGAAAAGATGAGGGTACTTGGTTTATATATCTACTTCTGCTTCCCAAGTGGCACCCTTAACAGACTAATTTTGCCAAAGAACGTTGACCAAGGGAACATCTTTGTTCCTTAGTCTATGAATTTGATGATCAAGGATCTCAACTGGGATTTCTTCATAAGAAAGGCTATCCTGAATTTTGGTGCTTTCCAAAGGAACTACAACAACTAGATCACCATTACACTTCTTTAACATAGAGACATGAAACATTGTGTGAACAAATGAAAAATCTGCAGGCTACTCAAGATCACATGCTTCCTTCCCAACACGACTCAATATTCTGAAAGGGCCAACATATCGGGGACTAAGTTTCCCCTTTTTACCAAATCTCTTCACCCCCTTCATGGGCAAAATCTTCAAATAAACCAAGTCACTAACCTAAAACTCAAGGTCCCTTTTACTCATATCTGCATAAAACTTCTAATGACTCTGAGTTATCCTAAGCCTCTCTTTAATCAATTAAACTTTTTCCATAGCTTCAAGCACCACATCTGGCCCCATCAAAGCAGCATCACCCACTTCGAATCAACCAATGGGTGATCTGCACCTTCTCTCATAGAGAGCCTAAAATAGAGCTACTAAATACTGGAATAATAACTGTTGCTCTTAGATAACTTTATCAAAGTCAAGTGGTCATACCAACGTCCTTTAAAATCAAGAATACACACCCTTAACATATTCTCTAAGGTCTAAATGGTCCTCTCTATCGGACATAGGAAAGCTGAACTGAGATGAACTTGGGTACCTAGACCCTTCTGAAAGGCTTTCCAAAAGTAAGAGGTAAACTGAGCACCCCTATCTAAAATGATGGATAAAGTAACTCCATGCAATCTGACTAACTCTCTAATATACAACTTACCATAATATTTATCTGAGTATGAAGTATGGATTGGCAGAAAATTGGCTGACTAGGTCATTCTGTCAATAATAACCCAAATCGAATTATGCTAACGATGCGAACAGGGCAATCCTGCCATAAAGTCTATGTTCACCTCTTCCTACTTCCAAGTAGAAATACTAAACTACTGCAAAGTACCATCAGGCTTTTGGTGCTCAACCTTAACCTGTTGACAATTGGCACACTTAGCTATAAAATATGCAATATCCCTCTTCATGCCACTCCACCAATAGATTTCCTTAAAATAATGGTACATTTTGGTGGCTCCTGGGTGAATAGAATAACACACACCAGGCACTTCCACTTAAATATGCTGCCTCAAACCATTAACACACGACACACATAGTCTACCCTTGTATCGCAACACACTATCTCCTCCTTGGGAGAAAACCTCTACCTTCTGATCTCTAACTGACTCCTTCAACCTAACTAAATTGGAATCCTTATCTTGTTTCTCCTTCACTTTCGAAACTAAAGAAGACTCCAAACTATTCTAAACCCATACACTGCCTTCAGCTGAATTAACCAACCGAACACCTAGTCTAGCCAACTGATGAACCTCCTAAACTAACTTCTTCTTATTATTCTCAAAATAAGACACATTACCCATAGACAATCTACTAAGGACGTTTGCCACTATATTGTCCTTTTTTAGATGATACAAAATACCCATGTCATAGTCTTTTAGTAACTCCAACCACCTTTTATGATGAAGATTTAAATCTTTCTGCAAGAACACATACTGCAAGCTTTTGTGATCCATGAACACATCAATATGCACCCCATATAGATAATGCCTCCAATTTAAAAGGCAAAAAGAAATATATGCTAATTCAAGATTGTTTGTAGGATAATTCTTCTCATGAGGTTTAAGATTTCTAGAGGAATAGGCTATGACCTTGCCTCTCTACATCAAAATACAACCCAATCCAATTCTAGAAGCATCACAGTAAACAACAAACCCATCTAAACCATCTGGTAGCATCAAAACTGGGGCTGAAGTTAGTCGAGTCTTCAACTTTTGAAAACTCTTATCACAAGAATTTGACCACTGAAACTTAACTTTCTTTTGAGTCAATCTAGATATGGGGGACATAATAGATGAAAAAGCTTTAACAAACCGTTGGTAATAGCCAGCTAGACCCAAGAAATTCTTGATGTTTGATGGAGAAATGGGTCTAGTCCAGTTTCTCAGTACTTTAGTCTTTTGAGCATCAATTCTATTGCCATTATCAAAAATAATTTGGCCAAGGAAATCTACAGTTCTTAGCCAAAATTCAAACTTATTGAATTTGGCGAACAACTGATGATCTCTAAGTGTTTGCAATATAATTCTGAGATGGTCTGCATGGTCATTCTCACTACGGTAAAAGGCAAGGATGTCATCAATGAAGACTATGATGAATATGTCCAAGTGCTACTTGAACACTTTATTCATTAAGTCCATGAAGGCTGCTGGGGCATTTGTTAGCCCGAAGGACATGACTAGAAATTCAAAGTGGCTATAACAAGTTCTAAAGGCTGTCTTTAGAATATCATACTCTCTTACTCTAAGCTGCTGATAGTCGAATCTGAGGTCTATCTTAAAGAAGTAACCTACAACCTGAAGCTAGTTGAATAAGTCACCAATCCTAGGAAGAGGATATTTGTTCTTAATTGTGACTTTGTTCAACTAGCGGTGGTCGATGCACATTCGGGAAGAGCCATCTTTCTTACATACAAACATGACTGGAGCACCCTATGGAGAAACACTGGGACTTATAAACCCTTTATCTAAGAGTCTTTAAGATGCTCTTTTAACTCTTTAAGTTCATCCAGAACCATACGATATGAAGGGATGAAAATGGGCCGAGTATCAGGAAGAAGATCAATATCAAATTCTGTTTCTCTATTGGGAGTTACCCCTGACAATTGTTTGAGAAAAACCTTAGAAAACTTATTGACTACATGGACTGACTGAACTGTTGGAGCTTTAGACTTCATGTCTTTGATTCAAAGTAAATGATTAATGCACCCTTTTGATAACAAATTTTTCTTCTTAAGATAGGATATAAAATGACTATTAGGAGATTTGGAACTACCTTCTCACTCAAAATCTATCTTATTAGGAAACTGAAACTTCACCACATAGGTGAGATAATCTATTAATGATAGTATGAATGGAGCCAACCCATGCATAGAATAACATCAAAATCTATCATTTTTAACTCTATTAGGTCTTCTAGTATGATCTTATGTAGGACAGTGATTGTACACTTCTTATAAACTCATTTAGAAATAACTGACTCACCCACTTAGGTGGAAAATAAGGTCTTAGAGAGCCTTTTAGGATCTATCCCAAATTTTTTTGCAATCAATGGAGTCATGTAAGAGATGTGATTTGGGGTCTAACAACATATAAATATCAAAATGGAAGACACATACCAGTAACAACATCTGGTAAACTCTCCCAGTACCGGTGAGATGGTAAAGCATAGAATCGATTCTAGTACTGACTGCCTCTGGGACTAGATGATGCGCCCTGAGGAGGAACTGGGCGACCTAGTAGAGCTGGTGTGCTAGTAGATTGAGTCTGTGGATGAACACCTCTACTTCCCTGCTTAGCATAAAGACACCTTAATTTTGTAACCCAACTTACCACATCTATAACAACCCCTTATTCCTATCAAACACTCACTAGGGTGGTTTCTTTCATACTTCGTACATGGCAGGTTGGGCCTTTCACCCATACTACTCTGAGACCTAGAAATAGAAGTCTTTCCCCACTTCTCCTGCTTGGTTCTGGGTGTAGGGGCACTGGCAGAAGATGGCAGTGGCATAGATGAGTAACCCTAAAACTGCAAACCATTTCCTCCTCTAGACCTTGGTTGGACATACTCAAACTGTCTAGTTCTAGCCTTTTTATTTCTCTTCTCTTTCCTTTATCTTTTCTATCTCAATCTGCTGAGCATGATTTATTAACCTAGCTATATCTATGTGCTCAATAAGCATGGTAGTACTATACTTCTTGACTAATAAATTGACACTCCAGTGACAAACTTACTCATACTAGATCTAGGGTCAACTACTAACTCGGGAGCATACTTAGACAACTGAGTGAACATAAGGTAGTACTCTTTCACTATCATCAATCCCTGCCTCAGGTTCATGAACTCCTCAACCTTAGCTTATCTCATCTCATGCAGAAAAAACCTGTCCAAAAATGCATCTTGAAATACCTATCAACTCATAGGAGCGATATTCTCACCTCTACCATCCTTATACTAACTACCCAATTATAAACAACATCCTTCAACCTATAGGATTCTAATCTACACTCCCCCCCTCAGTAACATGCATAATCTGAGTGATCTTTTTCTCCTTATTAATAAAGAACTGTGGATCCTCATTAACCTTTGACCCAAAGAACTCAGGTGGATTCATTCTCATGAAGTCACAAATTTTGGCTATAGCTAAATCACCATTCTGCTTAAGTGGAACTATATCCTAATGGTTTCCCTGAACATTGGCAGTCATAGCTAGGGCTAACCTGAAAGGCATCCTAAAATTCAACATGAGATATATTCTCATTCAAAGGGTTGGCGAGCATTGGTGGTTGTTCACCATTTCTGCGTGCATTAGCTCAACAAAGAGGCATATTATATCACGTAAAAGCACAAGTTAAAAAAGATAGAGACAACTATAGATCATGAAAGAAAAGGATGATTCCTAACTCATTCCATAGCCTTTTGCTCATAAATGTAGCATGCTTTACACCCATGATCAAGACTCTATGTAACACAGCTTGTCTAACTCCCTAGGATTTTTTTAAATCTTATGCTCTGATATCAAGTTTGTAATGCCCCAAAAGTACACCCTAGACGTCACATGGTACTTAAGACTACAAGTAGCCCCAAGCTAACCTTTTAAGCCTTCTAAAAACTTCGGAACTCATAATAAGGATAAACCTGATATATGAAATCTTGAAATAACTGAATTTAATGTCTTAACTGAAACTAAATTAATGTCTTACTGAAAATATTAAACTTTAAAATCTTAAAACCAATACCTTGAATCCAAAATAGAAAATAGACGGACATGCCTCTACTTCTAACTAGAGAGCCATTGGGACAAGCCCAAACTGACTCGAACTAAACTGAAACCAAATGACTAAAATACTTCATCAATATCAAAGTCTAATAATAACGGGCCGTCGTACTATGAGGACTCACAAAAGTTGGAATGTAGGTGGAGATGCTCAAAATCAATCACGCTGCAAGAACTGAGAAGTAGTACCTACATTATAAGACAATGTAGCACATAGAGATATATGTGGATTAGTACTTTTAGAATGTACATAGTATGAGGTGGTGAATGCATAAGTAAAAAAATAACTCAATATTCATATAAATATTTAATTGATGGATACCAAGTGTAAATAACTCACCTTAATTGTGAATAACTAAAAGCTGAAAATCATAAATTATGAATAATAAAGCATACTGTGTAAATCTTGTAAGCCATAACACTTAGTTCTAATACTATTACTCTTTTTTTGGGAGGTATTTTGAACCGATATAAACCATGTAAACTATCATGGAGTCCAATATCTCACACCCACATTGGTAGAGCTGTCTATCCTGCCATCAGAATAGAACCTAACAAGAGTGATCACTATACTTAACCCATATTGGGACTTAAACCTATGGTGGTACGTATTTTTGGGGCATATGGCCTTGGCCTTATACTCAACTCGGTGCTAAATACTACTCTCATATTTCTTATATGATCGCTCTTTAGAAAATCCACTTTAAAATAGCCTAAGGGTTTATAATAAAAACCAATTATTCTTCTATTTGCTTTAAACTATAATCAAAATGAATAAATATATATTCCATCTCTTAGTTGTGAATCAAAAGATCAATTCTTGCTTTAAATCTTCATAATAGCTTGTCATAGAATGCTCAAAACATAATTTTATTAAAATCTCAATACTTAAACCTAGGGATTAAAATCCATGCATTTAAACTCATGTCAATTCGTAATAAAGCATCATGCTCTATATAATTCTTGAAATATTCCTACAATAACAAGTCAAGATAATGCAATCTCATTCATAGTATAAATTATGTAAGTTAAAAACATAAACATAAGCACTTCTTGATATACTTAAATCTTTAAATCTCATAATAATCACATGGTTCAAGAATATATAAACTTGGGTATGAGCCCTAATCTAAAACAATTAAATAAAATCTTAAAATTATGCAATTTGGGTACAAGAGTGAAAGGATAACCTTGTTCATAACCCTAGATACCTTATTTGGCTTAATTTGATGTAGAAGCTTAACTTCAAGCTCTTTGAGATGTTCTTGAAGGCTCTTTCTTAAAGTTCTTAGATTAAGAGCCTTAAATTCTTGATTATCTTGAAGAGGATGTGAAGGAGTTTTGGAGTTCTTGGAATTAGGTTAGGGTTTCTTGGAGAGAAAATTAATAGAGAATGGGTGTGTAGTGCTTAAATCGACATCCAATCTTATTATTTTATGACTTAGGGTGATGGTAAGTGACCTAATTTCCCCTCTAGAGATTAAAGTCGCAATTAGAATACCATTTGGAGGCTTGAAGCTATGCGATGGCATGCTCACCGTTATACCCAGCGAGATGCGGTGGAATTGCGTTGAGCTGCTAGAATCCAAATCTAAACATGACCCAAACCTCATCTAAAAATTCTAAAACTTCCCCAAGACATGCTCCTTACACCCCTAAACATGAATCAATGCAAAAGCCATTATCTCAGAGCTCGAAAGGTCAAAATCCTCAAAGTTAAGAAGTCAAAATAAGGCTAAGTCTTTAACACTTGGCTAAATTTTTAGGTTCTATGTCTCTTATGAAAACATTAGGAACTGAATAGAATTAAAAACGTATGGGGTATTACACTTATGTTATCTAGAATTTGCCCTGCTAGTCTTTAAAAGCTAATGTCATTTGTATTTGTTTAGAGAAATGATCTTAGGCTTTTGGCATTGGAAACCCACTCTAGCCTAACAAGCCCAGACATACATAAATATAATCCCTAATAACCCGCTTTGAGCCTTTGGACCTTTCTTTGGTAAACTCATTACATGCTGTGAACCATTCTTTTTATCTCTCTTTTAAACCATGCCCTCTTTAAACTTAAAAATAAAACTTGAGGCTAAACGCTAAATTTGGGGGTGGTAAAGATTGATGAAATTAAGTTTGGGTCCACGAAGTTGAAAATGAAATACCTATTATGCCTTAGCATTGAAAGCAAATGAATGGAAAAAGAGAGGATTAAACAAAGGAATGAATTGCACTAGAGAGCAAGAAAAATAAATATAAAAAAATAGGTGAACAAAGAAGGCAAAAGGTAGGCACAAAAAATAAGAGAAAAAAAAGAAGACTGGCCTATAGTAAAAAAAGAAGATTGAAAAGTGTGATGTAGATGTTCAAGGAATGGTGTAGCCGTGTTATTCCTAAATGATATCCTACCATAACCCAAAACTAAATTACAAACTTAGAAAGTCCTTCGAGATTTCCAACCATTTAGTTTATTTTAATGGTGATTAAAAATAGGGGCAAGCCTATGGTATGACATGGTTGTATAGAGATTTTATTTGTGAGGGAGAGAGTTTTTGAACTTAAAATTCCTTGTTGCATATTTGGTAGTTTGGTATGTGGAATTCTTTTTCTTGTGAGGTTGGCATGTGAACAAATTGAGGTGGGTGATTATGTCACCTCCCAAACAATGAGGCAAATGGAGTATAGCTTAGCTGTGGTAAAAAAGCCATTTCTAGGGTATTAGTTCTTGTTGCTTTTTCTCTTTAAAGTATTATGCATCCTTAGATATTATAATTTTATAATGAGGGGTGTAGTGAAACTAGCCTAGCACATGTACGATGAGCTACTTATGGTGATGACTAAAGTTAAGGCCATTGTGATCTTTAAGGAATAAAGGTTGGGCATAGATGATTGTGTATCATAGTAAGAGGTAGTGTTGCTTGAGAATAAATAATACCCTTAAGTTGGGGGTATTGATGAGTGGTGACTTTACCACTTATTCGCACTCAATGTTCGTGTACATTACCTTTTTTTGAATGAGTAAATGAGATATAATTATGATTAAATACACTAATATCCACTCTTTTTAGGCATAGAGTTTAAGGGGTAGAAAGATGTGGATTTGAGCTTAAAATGATAAAAAAGGTAGCAAGAAAGTGCAGCTAAAGACCTGGAGCAGAAGGGCCTCAGTTACCACAGTCGCGGTATGCTATTCGCAATTATGACAGTAAAGTAGGGTCAATCAACTATGGTAACATAAGTCTATCGCAGTCGCAGAGGCCGTGGTCGTGGACAAGCTATTGTGATCATGGCGTAGCGAAAGAGTTCAGCCCAAGGGCAAATATGAAAATGAACATGGCTGATCCAAAATTTGATAAAAAGACTCAAACCCTAGAATTATGGATCATATTCCATCTTCCCTAATTTTTTAGGTTTAGCTCTTCAGTTTATAGTCTCCATACTTTGAGAAGAAAATATTGATTAAATTTTGGGTGAAGAATATATTGGAGACATTCTAAGAAGAGGAATAGCTCACTTCCATTGTTGATTTGTGGGAGTGCAAAGTTTGAAGTAACATTCACTTAGGCTCTAATAAATTATTTCAATGAGATTATGGGTATATATTTGCTTATTTATCTTATATGTAGATATATCTCCCTCTTGAGGTTATGTGTCAATAGAGGTTAAAAGTGTGTAATACCCCAGGAAATTTCTCATTGAAATTTTATGCATAAACGTGTTGGGTTCTATCTTCTAGAATGAATTATAAATTTTTCGTGAGAAATGTCTTAGATTATAACCCAACATTTCATAAAGTATCGAATAATATTTTTAAGGATATGTGGATCATCCAAAAAGGACACCCGAGCGACGAGTTGTGAACATTTCAATCGAACCGTGAAAAGTAATGAACAATAAAACGTGCAGGAAAAAGTACTGAGGCCTGGCGTATTTTTGTTCCAACTTTAAATGATCATAACTCCTTGTACATAATGATCTAAGTGATCTATTATATATAAATGGAAAGCTCTACGAGTACCCTTTCCAATGAAATTAGTTTCATCCAATTTGTCTATCGGAGCAAAAAGTTATAGTCGATCTACTTCAGCCTACAAAAAGTGAATTTTTGGGTCAACTTCAAACAATCATAACTCCTTATACACAATGATATGAGTGAGATGCTATGTATCAAAGTAAATATATTAGAGTCCTCTTTCTAATGAAATTGGTTTCATCCAATTTGAATATCGGAGTAAAACGTTATGGTTGATCTACTTCAGACTATCAAAATAGTCCACCAAAGGACAGATTCGAGAATTTTTTTTAATTTTTAGGGGCGTTTCGGTCATTCCCCCTCACCCAAAATCCATCCAAACCCTATATTAAAGCCTATTAGAAGCATTATATGTTATATTTCATCAAACTCCCTCAAAAAGAAAACCCTAAGCTCCTACATCCAACTTCAAGAACCTCCAAAGTTCACTATTAATTTTACAAATTTATTCAAGATTCCAAGTTCCTAGTTCAAGAACTCCAAGAACCATCATTAAAAGGCATGATTAACATCTCAAAAACAAGTATCGATCTAAAGTTCATCATTCAAGGTATGTGGGGTTTTTCAACAAGAACTCTTTTTCGTTCTTTTGCCCAAAAGTAATTTTCTTTACAAAGGCATGATTTTTATTTGATTTTTATAAATTTGAAGCATGAAACCATATCTTATGATGATTATTATGAAATCTTGATGTTTATGATTTTGAAAGATGAATTTACATGTGTGGTGATATAAAGCATGGATCTTGAATGATATTTACATGATTTTGATATTTGGGTCATGAATCCCTATTAGAAATTGTATTTTTTTTTGAGAAAGTGTGTGTTATATGCATGTTGATGTTGAATATTTGAGATATTTTGAGTGATTTGACCTTTTGGTCTTAATGGAGTTATTTTGAACTCGAGTGTGAAAGAAATCCACAACGTGGTTGATTTTGATAGATGGAAAGCATGATGGCTCCTGATGTATATTTATATATTACTGAAATTGTTTTGTTGTGGATTGTCTTTGAAATGATCTAATTTAAGTCCGAGAGAAATCTTTAGCACCAAGTGGGAGGTATAAAGCGACCTTACTTCCCTAGAACTAAGTGCCCCCGTAGGAGTGAGCCTGAGGCTGATTTATATAATGATCACTAGTTTGTGTGGATTTGATATCAATAGTCCTACTCCAATGGCAAGGATAGGACGGCTCTCCCCAATGTGGGTTGTATGTTGGACTCCATGTTGCTCACATGGTTTATGTCGATTATAGGATCTCCTAGTGTGTGTGTGTTTCCTTGTGTCTATGGTGAGTGGTGAAGTGATTTAAAAGTGGAATTGTGAAGGTTATTCTTTCGAAAGATTTAAATGATATTTACATTATGAGAATTGATATTCTTGATGAACTGAAAGTGATTGACAAATTATATGATGACTCACATGTGTTATTGTACTTATTTCATCCTCTCATGATTCTGATGATTTTCTTCGAGCTATGTGAGGGTTTCATATATCCTGCATATTTCTTATAAATATTTTTGATGATGATGTTTATACAACTGCATACACCACCATATACTCCATTTCTTTTCATGGTAGATGTGGGTCTATATTTTCTCAGAATATAGGTTCAGGTGCTCAGTTCTATGTTCGACAGTAATTCTTCGGGCACACCATTCTACATCCTCTGTTATGGTGAGTCCTCATGTTTTGAGGACGTGATGTATGATGTTGGTTTCACGAAATTATTTACATTTATAACTGAGTATGGGTCTGTTGGGGCATGTCTCAATAGCTCACTGGTTTTATTAATTTTCTTAGAGGCTTGTCAAACTAGTATAGATGTTGGGAGTTGACTAATAAGTTGTATTTTGTTATCTTTCTAAAATTTTTTTATCCTTGGGTGATGATTACTCTGTTGATATTTGAGGGTTATATGGAAACCCTGTTGATTTGTGTTGAGCTGAATGAAAATGGATCAAAGGGTTAGCTTGGGGCTACTCGTAGCCTTAAGCATCATGTGACGCTTCGGGACCCATTTTTCGGGGCGTTACAAACTTGGTATCAAAGCCTAAGGTTTTAAGGTATCCTAGAGAGTCTGACAAGCCGTGTTAAGTAGAGTCTTGATCATCGGTGTGTAGCGCGCCATATATATGAGAAAGAGGCTACAAGATGTTTTAGGAAAAAGTGTGATTCTTTCTTTCAGAAGTCTATCATGCTTAAAGTGTCTCTCTCTGCTATTGATACGTGCTCTCCTCTTTTAGAAATATGCCTTCACATCGAGCGAGAAGAAATAATAATGGTCAGAAACCTCAACCCACTGACCCATTGAATGAAAATGTGTCTCATGCTGAATTTCGGGCAGCCTTTCAGGCACTGGCCCAAGATGTTACTACAAATGTTCAGGCCAACCCGACTCGGACTCTACAGTAGCAGCGAGGTGATTTAGCTGCTGCCAGGATCCGTGACTTCATGTGGATGAATCCATCAGAATTCTATGGGTCCAAGTTTGATGAGGATCCACAGTTATTTGTAGAGGAGGTGCGGAAGATTACTCAGGTGATGCATGTATCTAAGGAACATAGTATGGAGTTGGCTGCGTATAGGTTAAAAGACCTTACTTATGGCTGGGTTGTTGGTTGGAGGAAAGATAGAGGTTAGGGAGCTATCCCTACAACTTTGCAAGAGTTCCAGGATGCATTCCTGAATAAGTTTTTCCCTTTGGAGATGAGGGAGGCAAAGGTGAAAGAGTTTATGAACCTGCGACAGGGCTCTATGACTGTTAGGGAGTACTGTCTAAAGTTAAATCAGTTGGCCAAGTATGCTCCTGATTTAGTGACTGATAATCGGGCTAGTATGAGTAAGTTTGTGACTGGAGTATCTAGTTATGTGGTTAAGGAGTGTAGGTCTGCTATACTAAATAGTGAGATGAATCTTTCTAGGCTGATGACTCATGCCCAACAAATTGAGGAAGACAAGATTAAGGAGAGAGATAGAATGAGAGGGAATAAGAGAGCTAGGTCCGAGCAGCACAGACAGGGTCAGACTAGATTACAGGGAGGGAGTCGCCCTCAGTATCAGGATCGTTCGTCTATGCCAGCACCATCATCTACTAGTTCTCCCGTGCCTAGAGGTAGGCAGGAGCAAGGTACCAGGTCATATGCATCCAGGTCCCAGTACAGTACTGGCAGTAAGCCAAATCATCCCCTATGTCCTAAGTGTGGTAGGGCTCATTCGGGTGAGTGTTGGGGTGAGAAGAGGGGTTGTTTATGGTGTGGTGACATGGGTCACAAAGTTAGAGATTGTCCAATGGATGGACAAGGACTTCATGACTATCGCCTTCAGACCCAGACTCAGACTGTTAGTGCTCCAGTTCTAGTGACTCGTCCAGCCCCAGCTCAGGGCGCCTCTTCTAGCAATGCTGGCGGGCAGCGCCAGAATAGATTCTATGCTTTACCATCCCACCAGGAATAGGAGGACTCTCCTGATGTTGTTACTTATGCTTCATATATTTCAGTTTGATGTGTATGCTTTGTTGGATCTTGGATCCAGTTTCTCATATGTTACACCTTTGATTGCTGTGAATTTTGAAATGAGTCCTGAGATTATTCTTGAGCCTATCCTATTTTTTACCCTAGTGGGTGATTCGATTGTTGCCCAGAAAGTGTATAAAAAGTGTCCTGTTACAGTTCTTCATAGAGTCTTATTGGCTGATCTGATTGAGTTAGACATGGTAGATTTTGATGTGATTTTGGGTATGGACTGGCCGTATTCTTCTTATGCCTCTATTGATTGTCGGACCCGAGTGGTCAAGTTTCAGTTTCCGAGTGCATTCATGTTTGAGTGATCTGGGAATTCTGTGTCAACCAAGAGTTATTTTATCTCTTACCTCAAAGGTAGAAAGCTTAGTTCCAAGGGGTGTATTTACCATTTGGTTAAATTCAAAGACACTAAGTCTGAGACTCCAACTCTCCAGTCTGTTAACGTCGTCAATGAGTTTTCTGATGTCTTTCTGGATGATCTCCCAGGGATACCTCCTGACAGAGAGATAGAGTTCGGGATTGATTTTCTTTCGGAAACTTAGCCCATTTCTATTCCTCCTTACCGTATGGCCCCTGCAGAACTTAAGGAGTTGAAAGAGAAACTCAAAGATCCACTAGATAAGGGTTTCATAAGGCCCGGTGTTTCTCCTTGGGGTGCTCTTGTGTTGTTTGTGAGAAAGAAAGATGGCTCTTTGCGTATATGCATTGATTATCGCCAACTGAATAAAGTCACTATAAAAAATAAGTACCCCCTTCCGAGAGTAGATGATTTGTTTGACCAATTGCAAGGTGCAAGTTATTTCTCAAAGATAGACCTTAGTTCCGGCTATCATCAACTCAAAGTTAGGGAGTGTGATATCCAGAAAACTGCTTTCCGAACTCATTATGGCCATTTTGAGTTTCTTGTTATGTCTTTTGGGTTAACTAATGCCCCAGCAGCTTTCATGGACCTCATGAATCGAGTGTTCAGACCATATTTGGATATGTTTGTCATAGTGTTCATCGATGATATACTGGTGTACTCCCGTAGTGAGAATGAATATTTTGATCATCTTTGAACTGTCTTGCAAACCCTTAGAGATCACAAGTTGTTTGCCAAGTTCAGCAAGTGTGAGTTTTGTCTAAGGTCAGTTGCTTTTCTGGGCCGTATCATTTCTTTCGAGGGTATTAGAGTTGATCCCCAAAAGACCAAAGCTGTTAGAACTTGGCCTAGACCTATTTCTATGATTGATATCCAAAGTTTCTTGGGTTTAACTGGCTATTACCACTGTTTTTTTAAGTGTTTATCCTCTATAGCGTCTCCTATGACTCGGTTGACCCAAAATAAAGTGAAGTTCTTGTGGTCCGAATCTTGTGAGAAAAGTTTTTAGGAGTTGAAAACTCGACTCACTTCAGCCCCTATTTTGACTTTGCCTGATGGTGTTGATGGTTTTGTGGTGTACTGTGATGCTTCAAGAGTTGGGTTGGGTTGCGTATTGATGCAAAAGGGTAAGGTGATAGCTTATGCTTCTAGAAAATTGAAACCCCATGAGAAAAATTACTCTACCTATGACCTTGAGTTGGTTTCTATTGTGTTTGCTTTGAAAATCTGGAGACACTATTTGTATGGTGTCCATGTTGATGTATTCACTGATCATAAGAGTCTGCAGTATGTGTTTACCTAGAGAGAATTGAATCTTAGGCAGAGATGATGGTTAGAATTGTTAAAGGACTATGATATGAGTGTGCTGTACCATCCGGGCAAGGCCAATGTTGTGGCGGATGCCCTAAGTAGAGTGTCCATGGGTAGTATTTTGCATGTGGTAGAAGGTAAGAAGGAGTTGGCTCGTGATGTACATCGTTTGGCTAGATTGGGGGTTAGGTTGTTTGACTCTGCTGAAGGTAGTATAGGGGTTCAGAGTAGTTTCGAAGGTATCAGAAGTGAAGGAAAAACAATACTTAGATGCTAGTTTGGTCAGACTGAAGGAGTCAGTCAAGGACCTAAAAGTAGAGGTTTTCTCCCAAGGGGGAGATGGTGTGTTGAGATTGCAGGGTAGATTGTGTGTCCCGAATGTTGATGAGCTGAGATAGAAGATTATGGCTGAAGTGCATGGGGCGCGATATTCTATTCATCCTGGTGCCACCAAGATGTACCGAGACTTGCAGGAAATCTATTGGTGGAGTGGCAT